>NC_080043.1:33057986-33122986 GCF_012489685.1 Lotus japonicus | reverse complement strand
TGCAACTTTGATGCCGGCGGCAGTTGAAGAGCTTCTTCTGTTCTGCTTTTGAGGTATTGCGCGGTTGAGTATTTCTGGAGTCTCGATGCATACTAGGTTGGTGGTCATGATGCAGCTTAAGCCATCGGTGGTGTTTTGATCTCTTGGGCTTAGTTCTGAGGTTCTTATGGTCGATAGTTCGTGCGTTGTTGCTTTTCTAGTGCCGAGATGCGGCTCCGTTTTTGTTGGGTTGTGTGACTTTTGTCACAATTTAGGTCCCCGACGGATGTCCGTCTCGTAGGTTTTTGATCTGAGTTTGTTCTCATGATCGTTGGGTTGCAGTTTTATTTTCTGCTCTGTAGCACTAGATGACTATTTGTACTATCGACATTATCTATATATATATATATATATATATATATATATATATATATATATATATCTTTTGTTTTCAAAAAAAAAGAGCATTAATTATACTATACTACTTATAATCTTAAATTAAAATATCACCGAATGATAGTTCAAGTAGTAAAAGCTGAGACATATGAGTTATCAGTTGGAGTGGAAAAGTCAAGGGATCAATCATGGGAGGAGAGGGGAATTTAAATGCTTCCTGATGTAAAATAACCTTAGAATAGTTCTAAAAATGTTAGAAAAATTAAGAAATTAAAATTAATAAGAGGGATAGTGAAAATATTAGATAGTTAGATAATATTTTTTATAAAAACATGAATATTAATTATGTTTTTTAATCATTTTTTTTTTTAATTTCAAAGTATGAGATAAAGGATTTAAAAAAATTAAAGTAAGAGATAAAAAGGGAAACTACTAAGACTATTTAATATAAATTATATAATTTTTTTGAAAGTATAAATTATATAATCTTACAGAAAATAAACCAACCAAAACTTTATCAAGCCAAATAAATTAGAGAGGTATATTTAAGTATAAATTTGATTTCTTTCCCATTCAAAAAAAAATATGAATTTGATTTCAAAAATTTATATATATAAATTCTCTATTCTCACATTATCACTTTGCACTTTTAAGCCACACATGGCAAAAAAAAAAATAGTTTACCCCTTGATAAAGTTTTAATGTGCATAACTTTTGTAAGTTTTAATGTGTGTTTGATTAGCGAAAAATATGTCCCTTTAATTTATATCGGTAAGTGAGATTTCACTTTTCTATGCTTGTATAAAACATATGAGTGGATCAAAATTATCTCTCTAGAAATATCAAATATAGTAATCTGTAAGCAAACACAATATTAAATGTTGTTACCAGCCTTAATTAACAGAAGTTCTGGCCTTGCCTTGTGCAGTATTTGCAGTTTGTCTCCAATGTCGACAGAACAAGTTCTTTACATGAATGGAGAAGGAGCAGAAACAAGTTATGCAAAAAACTCCACATTCCAAGTACTTTCTTTCTCACACTATTAATAATATATTTGAAATTTTTGATGCATTACAATAAAAATGAATGAGCTAATGACATCTATTTCTTTTTTTAACTTTGGTTTAAGGTCTTCATCATCATAATGAGAACTAGCTAGCCACATAATAACTATGTTTGATTGAAATTTTATCATTACAAACCATCTTAATATTTTCTTGTAATTAAGTAAAACGCATAGTAGTCAATCCCGGATAGCGGCGCGTAGCGGCCGGCCCCAAAAGTGGGATAGCGTGATAGCGCATAGCGGGATGGCCGCTATTCTGAATTTTTTTATGTAATTTTATATCATTAATAGTTTAATACTATATACATATAAATAGCAAACAATGTCAAATATTGCCTAAAATTCATAACATTCATAATAGAAATAAAAATCATGAGTCTTGAACCATAACACACAACTAATAACTTCTCAAAAGCAAGGTAAAGAAGTCGAATTTGCAAATCTGAATGAAGAATGAAGCTTAATTCTATCAATTTTGACCTATAATGGCCCTGAGAAGTCCTAACATGCCCATAAAAAGGTTCCCCAACAATTTAAAACGAAGGGGCTTGAGTCATTTTCTCCTTCGTTCATATAGCGCCGCTATTTCCCGCTATTGGCCGCGATCTGCCGCTATTTTGGCCGCTATTCGCGCCGCTACGACCGCTATTGTGAAGTTGGCCGCTATTTCATCTCAATAGCGGCAGGGAGCCGCTCCGCTCCGCTACGCCGCTATAGAGCCGCTATTTGCCGCTATTGACTACTATGGTAAAACGATCGATTTGATATTTAACTATTCTAGATAATTTATCAAGAGAGATAGAACTTTGGCCTCTATAAGTGATTGGGTATGCTCAACATACATATATGAATTTCCCATTATATCTATTCACTTCTTCTACTTACACTCTCTGCACAACTTCACATTATTAGGACAATGGTTGAGAAATATTTTTTTTTTGAAAGATAAAGGAATATATAATCATAACCACAAAAAATCCCTAAGGACAGCACCCTTAAGGAGGAAAGAGCCCCAAAAAGCGAGGAATCTAGAAGAACAAAATATAACCCTTCTAAGCCGAAAAAAGGGATCAACACCGACCTAATAACCAAACCGGACATCAATGGGAAAACAATAACACACCCAAGGACAGCCCCAAAACATAGCCCGAAAACTACACAAATCAAGCCTTGAAGTGATCTTCGTATACCTTTTCCAAACCTCGAATAGCCTCTACGTCGCTTCCCTCAAACTCAAGCCCCAAAACCTTGCCAAGAAGCCACGTCTTTTTTGACCGAGTGAAGAGAGGGCCACCGCTCGCCGGAACAGAAGCCAACGAAGCCAAATGGGAAGAGCCCTCGTCGACACCCCTCACCGCCACGCAAGCCAGGGGGCGAGCATGGGGAATCTTTTTGGGTCGACCACGCCGGCGGGGCAACAGAGCAGGCACCACATCAGCCAGGCCCTCAACAGGCACAGAGCCAGCGACCTCCTCCGCCTCAGCGAAAGGCAAAGCCGCGGAAGGAAGAGGCCCTGACAGAGCCGGCGAGACCACCTGAAGCGAAGAGGTCCCAACTGCCGAAGATCCAGATCCTGAGGAGACTGAAACAGAAGAATTGGGGCAAACCCAACTCTCACTACTCAAACCATCCGGATGCAGACGCAAGAGAAGAAAATTCCTCAAAGCCGTCGAACACCAAGAACCCAAAGCCACCGACAGAAGAGAGGGAGCAAAAGACAAGCAGAAGCGAGGACCGTAGGAGAGGTTACGATTCCATCTCCCAACCGAGGAACCTTTGAGAAGAAAAGACAAACCATTCTCCCAAAAACCACGCACTTCTGCAAGATTTACATCTGAGAAAGCACCCCTCTGATCTACAACCACTTCCGCCTCCTCAACAACAGCTAAACCGTCTCTATGCCAACACTCGTCCCCAGCCAAAACCAGCGCCAAACTACCATCACTGACATCATTTAGCCCTTCTCCTATCTTCGCTTCATCATCCAAATCGGAGCCCGTAAAGGAAATCTCTGGGAAGAGGAAAATATCCGGCACTCTCAGCATCGTTTCATTCCTACATCCAACACCACCGATCATCCTTAGCTCATCCTCAGGAAAAGGAATCACGCCACTAACCTTCCTCTGCCCCAAGACAGCATCCCGCCAAGAAACACGCGCAACGAGCCTCTGCCCCTGATCAGAGGAAGCCTGAGAACTCAACCCAAAACCGCTCCGGGGAAAGCCACAGTCCCGAGGGGCTCTGGCCAAGGAAGCCGACAGGGAAGCACTCCCCAAACGAAACCCATTCAGACCTTGAATAGCCTTCAGCGCTTGATCTCTCAATCCATAACGAACAAAACCAAATCGGAAAAATCTACCAAACTTCCTCTGCCGTTGAACAAAGAGATTGACAACCTTGCCAAACTTCGAGCAAATATCACGAAGATGGAGGTAATCGGACGACTCTTCGATCCCGTCAATGAACACAGAGAAGCAGGACCTCCTACCAGCGCTGCACCATCTCGTTCCTCCGTCTGCTTCACCGTCCAGCTCATCACCCTCCTCCTCGCCATCCACTTCGCCTACGCCTCGATCAGCCGTCGACCCAATCTGTCTCGTCGCCGCCGAAGGAGGGGCGAAAGACCTAGAAGCCCTAGCAGAGGGGAACATATGTTTTTCTATTATCCCAAAAATATAAAAAAGGAAATGATATGGTTGAGAAATATTAAAAGCTTTGTTTTCCACTAAAAATGATTATTTTGAAATCTTAGTTAATTGTCTCCAAAATTCAAGGTAAAAATATTCTTATTGTTTGACTTATTGTTATTGATACTCCCTCCGGTCCTATTTATAAGCATGAAAGAGAAGAAAAATCTTGGTCCTTTTTATAAGAACCAAATGAAAGTTTGAGCTATATTAATTAATTTTTTCCAATGATGCCCTTATTAATTCTAACTTGTAAAATGTGTCTCATTAATTATTCTCTCTCTTTTCCACTTTCCAACACTAATAACAAAGGGTAATTTTGGAAGTTCATTTTAATTTAAGACAAATTTAATGCATTTTATCTAGTTTAACTACATTTCTTAAACTATGCGAATTTTTTTTTTGTTGCTTATAAATAGGACCGGAGGGAGTATATTTTACTTTAATTTTCAGAGAAAAGTGATATCGGAAACACAACCTATTCTAGAAGAAAGTATCAAGAGATTCTTGCATCAAACCACTTTTAAAAGTAGTTTGAAAGTGGCAGATTTAGGTTGCTCCTCGGGACCAAATGCACTTTTGGTCGTATATAAAATATTGACTATCATCAATGAAACTAAAAATAATTCAAATCTTGAGGCGCCTATACTCCAAGTTTACCTTAATGATCTTTTTGGAAATGATTTTAGCGGTATCTTCAAGTTACTTCCTGATTTCTACCAAGGGGTACAAGAGAGAGGACACAACAATGGAGCATGCCTTATACATGCAACTCCAGGGAACTTCTATGGGAGACTTTTTCCGAACAATTACATCAATTTCTTTCATTCTTCCAGTAGTCTTCATTGGCTCTCACAGGTCATTATATATTAAACTTGGTAAATTTGTGTTTGCAAAGCAAAGCAAAAAATTAAATCACTTATGTATGTATTATATATATATATATATATATATATATATATATATATATATGTGTGTGTGTGTGTATGTGTGTGTACATATATATACATAATATTGCTTCTTCTTTTTTTCCGGACAGGCTCCAGAAGAATTGACTACGGGAGAAGAACCACTAAACAAGGGTCATATTCATATAACAAATACAAGCCCTGAAATAGTCTATAAAGCATATTTTGAGCAATTTCAAAGAGATTTTAAATTGTTTCTAAGATCACGTTCAGATGAACTAACTGTTGGTGGAAGTATGTTACTATCTTTCCTTGGAAGAGAAAATTCTTTATTTGAAATAGGTACTTCAGGAGCCTTAATTGGGATGATACTCAATGACATGGTCTTAGAGGTATGCAACAAAACAAAGTTTTGAATTACCTTTATCATCAAATTTTCGAGGAAAATTATTTTTTGTTGTACAGTAAGTAACATGTTATTTACATATTTATAAGTAACTATTAATGCTCCTCATAACTACTATGTAGGGTTTGGTTGAAGAGACAACATTGGATTATTTTAATATGCCTTTATATTGTCCTACAATGGAGGAAGTTAAACAAATAATTGAGGGAGAAGGATCATTTACCCTTCAAACATTGAAAACTATCCAAATAAGTTGGAATTCACATCTTCCAGATGACATTGATGTTTCTGTTCTTGATAACAAAATGAGAGGATATTTGATTGCCAAATCCCTTAGAGCTGTCATGGAACCTCTTTTGTCATTTGCATTTGGCAATAATATCATGGACGAATTATTCTCAAGGTTCGGAAAGAAGATTTCCCAAATCATGGAGATGGAGACATTGCAATACACAACTTTGATCATGTATATGACAAAAATATGACTATAAAGTGATTATAATTGTTAGACTTACATATGTTAGCAAGGATGTAAGTGAAAACATCCATGTAGGATATGTACACATATAATTGATGCTGGGGCAAATTAAAAATGGGCTTTCGAATATATGTGAGATTGCTATAACTACAAAATACAAATATATGGAATATTAGTGCTCCATTGAACTTTTGAGTAATTTACTACCACTCAATCTACAAAAAGCAGCTGGTCTATGCTCACAAGAGGATCTAATCGAGAAAAGGGCTACTAAATGGTAACCTGATGGTTCCAGTAGCTATTGTGAGTAATATATCCCAAATTGGTGTCATACACACAAACATGAATATTAGAGTCCCTTTTCCTTCAACAATTTAAATAAATAAATATGAGAGAAAGAAAATAATTATTAACGATTAATTCATATTTGAGAATATTTTAAAATGGTTAAAACCTAGAAATAGAAAATTATAGCATGAGGGCTAGACATATTGGGTTTCAAAGATCAATAGTAACTAAAAAGAATAGGTTAACCTGTAAGTTATTTGATAGTCATGTGCTTAAAACTGTCATTAAACAAGTGTAGGTTGGGTGCAAACAGAGCAAATGAAATAACTAATTGTAACCAACTTTAGTTGGTTAGTTATTAGGATAGAAGAATAGAATCCTAAACCCATAAAGAAAATAACTGCTGGCATTAGAACTGGTAGTATCAGTAAAAAAATTACACTAACAGAAACCTAAACCCAGAATTAATGTGATCCATGACTTATTTCTTATTTCTGATTTCTTGTGATTGTTATGCTGCTCTTGTTGTGTTGTTTCTGTTTTGAAGCTTGTTTACTAATTTTATACGAGTTAATTTGCAATCTTTTTATCTTCACATTTTAGTTCTGTTGTAAATGTTACTATTTTTTATTGATTACTACATAAAATAGAAATGGATAAGTCATGGATTTTGTTGCCACGAAATTCACCTGCATATTAGGAAGGGGTTAAGCGATTTTTAGACTTTTCCTTTGAGCGTAGTTCTGTTGATGGGGCAATATTATGCCCTTGTGGTCTATGCAATTTTAGAAAGTGGCTGACTAGGGATGTAGTGTATGAACACTTAATTATTAAGCAATTCCCGAGAAATTACACCTTTTGTTTTGATCATGGAGAGTCCCATGAAGTAGAAACTGAAAACAATGGTACTGCCAATGTGTCAAGTTTAGGACCAAACATTGCGAATGATGAAGATCCTATCCGAAACATGGTCAATGAAGATTTTGGGGTCGATATGCATCGTGACAATGATTCAAATGAAGGCGTCGGCCAAGGTGAAGGACCAATGCCAAATGTTGGGCCACAAGTAAATCAAGCTAGAGAGTTTTATGAGTTGGCAAAAGATGGGGAACAACCATTGTACGAAGGTTGCACACGGTATTCTAAACTTTCTTTTATAGTGAAGCTGTATCATATCAAATGCCTATGTAAGATGACTGATAAGGCAATGACAATGACAATAGAACTACTACATGATGCATTTGAACATGCACAAATTCCAAGTTCATTTTACGAGGCAAAGAAATATATAACCAAACTCGGTTTGGGATATGAAAAGATACATGCATGTCCAAGAAATTGCATGTTGTACTGGGGTGCGGATGAAAACAGGGAACAATGCAAGACTTGTACCATGTCTAGATGGAGAGAACCGAGTGGAAATGGTGAGAATCTGGTGTCAGAAGTTGATAAGTGCAAGAAGAAAGTGCCTCGAAAAGTTCTTCGTTACTTTCCTCTGAAGCCTCGATTGCAAAGATTGTTTTTGTCTTCAAAGACTGCTAATGATATGAGATGGCATGCTGTGTCTACTAATAACGATGGCATGATCAGGCATCCCATAGACTCTGAAGCTTGGCAGCATTTTGACTCAAAAAACACTGATTTTAGTAAAGATCCAAGAAATGTTCGTCATAGTTTAGCTTCTGATGGTTTTAATCCTCATAGTTTATTGAGTGCAAGTAATAGCATTTGACCCGTTATTCTCATACCCTACAACACTCCTCCGTGGGTGTGTATGAAGCCGACGTCTTTTATCCTTTCAATGATAATTCCTGGTAAAAAACAACCAGGAAATGATATAGATGTTTACTTGCAGCCTCTAATCAAGGAGTTGAAGGAATTATGGCATGATGGTGTAGATGCTTATGATGTGTCGACGAAGGAGATGTTTAAATTACATGTTGCTTTGATGTGGAAAATCAGTGACTTCCCCGGGCTTGTCCTACATGTAATTTTGACTCGGTCCCGTGCCGCCTTAAGCACAGTTTAAAGTGGTGTTTTATGGGTCACAATCGATTTCTTGATAGGAGACATAAATTTAGATTGAACAAGATTCGGTTTAATGGACAACAAGAGTTACGTGATGCACCAAAATCTTTGCCAGACTCAGATATTTTTGCACAGGTTAAGGACATTAAGGTCAGCTTTGGCCGAAAAGATAAAACAAGTGGAAAGAGAAAAAAGTCACTTGGTGAGAGAGTTCCCTCAGAAATCACCCAACAATGGAAGAAGAAAAGCATATTTTTCGAGCTTCCATATTGGGAGCACAATAAATTGCGTCACAATCTTGATGTCATGCACATCGAAATGAACGTTTGTGAAAATATCCTATTCACCTTGCTGAATGATGGAAGGTCAACAGATCACTTGAATGCTCGAAAAGACCTACAAGCCATAGGCTTTAGGCATGATCTTTGGCCAGATGAGAATGGAAAGTATCCTTTAGCTATTTATACAATGTCCAATCAAGGAAAGAAATCCGTTTTAACAAGTTTAAGCAATATCACAGTGCCAGATGGTTATTCAAGCAACATTTCTAGGTGCATTGATTTGGACAATTTTCGAGTGAGCGGGATGCTTAAAAGCCACGATTTTCATGTATTGATGGAGCAATTGCTACCGCTGGCCATGCGAACAACATTGCCCAACGAAGTCTCAAAAGTTTTTAATGGATTGGGCTCATTCTTTAGGCAATTGTGCGGAAAAGCTTTGAGTGTGGCTGATTTAGATCGAATGCAGCATGATATTGTGCTCACTCTATGTAACATGGAAATTTTATTTCCCCCTTCATTCTTTACTATCATGATCCATTTAGTTGTTCACCTTGTTGAGGAAGCTAAACTTGGAGGCCCCATATATTACCGATGGATGTACCCTGTAGAGAGGCAAAACATGAACTAGTTCTATTTTTTTTTTTTAATTTCGTGATTTCTACCGTGATATACATCAACTATCAAATGTCTCTTTTGATTAGGTACTTATGATTGCTCAAATCATATGTGCGCAAGAGGGCACAACCCACAGGCTCCATTGCAGAAGGTTACCTAATGCAAGAAATCCTAACATTTTGTTCAAGGTACCTCAATGATATTGAGACCGTATGGAATCGACCACGTCGTGTTGATGATGAACCTAATGATATGCAACCGGAAACACAGGTAGCTGAATTTTTTCCTAAAGTGGGAAAACCAGTTGGTCGCTCTTCATATTTCACCCTTTCATCCATTGAAAGGTTACAAGCTCATCGACATATTCTAACCAATTGCTCAATAGTTGATCAATATGAACAGTAAGCACTTCAAACGACATACTTGATCCATTTTTTTACATGCCTACTAACTTATATCTATATAGGGAATATAGAGATATTGTGCGGAGGAAACTAAGAAGGCACACAAGGAGTGCGACTGAGATAGACAAGAAGGTTCATAAAGAGTTTTTCGGTTGGTTCTATAATCATGTAAGAAACAACTCAATCAACGTCAAATGAATATTCATGCATGTTTGTATTAAACACGCCACTAACACGTGTATTATGTTTAGATTTTTAATAATGCAGACACCCTTGGCGAGGCAGATAAATCGATTCTTCTCATACTTGCTGAAGGGCCTGATTGTCGAGCTAGAAGGTTCACTGCATATAATGTTAACGGATATAAATTTCGTACATTAGTTCGAGACAAAGGATTGAGAACCCAAAATAGTGGGGTTTTTGGTTCATTTGGCACTAGAAGTTACTCAAGCAGTAGTGATTCCCAAATGAGATTTGGAGGGGTCCCTTATTATGAGAAACTGATAGACATAATTGAAATCAGCTACGATGGCTTATTCACAATTCCTTTATTTAAATGTAAATGGGCTAATACCACTAATCCTAGAGGTATGAAAAAAGATGATTTGGGTTTTACCTCTATTAACTTCACAAGACCAATACACACGGGAGATCATGAAGACGATGAGCCTTATATTAAAGCTTCTGAAGCCTAGATGGTTTTTTATGTTGATGATGAGAAAGAAAATGGTTGGAGTATACCTTTGCATGTGAAGCCAAGGGACTTATATGACATGGGTGAAGAGATTAGTGTATCAGATGAGGCATATCCATCATCTAACTTGGAGGAAATTTTTCCGAATAATACTGAACCTATACAATTGGCAATAGTTGTCACAAATGATGATCCTTTATATTATATCATTGATGGAAATATCGATGAAGATGATTTTCAAGATTATATAGTTACATGATCTGATCCTTTGGATAATACTTGCAATTCACTTATATTATTACCAGAAGATGTTTTAACTTGTGAGGTTCTTTTGATGTTATTCTTTATATATAGTTGTCTTGTCTTCCTTCATAGTGCTAACATTTTGGTTTTACAGGTATGGCTAAAAGAAAGAGACATTGTCTTAGGACTTCTTCTTCAGCAACAACACCCCAATAATCTGTTTCTGCACGTCACAGCGACCTTATATCGCAGCATGTTGACCATGTGCAACAGCTTAGTGAGTCTATACCGCAGCATAGTGAGCCTATACCGCAGCACAATGAGCCTATACCGCAGCATAGTGCACCTATAATCAAGGAGGTTCAAAATCAACAGCCCACACAACGTGCTCAGAAGTCTACAAAAAAATGGGACATGGACCTTATTGGTATGCGATTCATTTCTTAACACTTTCTACAATATTTTCCTTTGCACATACAACTAGTTAACATACATCATTCTTGTTTAGTTTGTAATTTTTGAAATAATTATTACTTTTCAAAATCATAAGCTTCAATACATTAGTACTTTTCTCATAAGAACTTAATATATATATATATATAATTTCACATAGGCATTAATGTAGTTCCTTATTTCATCTTCCATAAAAATTCAAATATTCTCAATTTGATGTGTGTGAAGTTCAAAAGTAGCAGGATATGGTTACAAATTGACCACCAGTAGAAAATACCCCATCAGATCTGGCCCCATCGTTTATTGGGTATTTCAGCACAGAATTTACATTACTAGCTAGCTTGGTAATAAGTCATCTTTTTGTGATGGACATGATTAAATTTGTGTATTGCAATGTCTCTATCTCCATGATTTGGGATATCTTCCTTCCGAACCTTGTGAATAATTCATGCATGATGTCTTTGCCAAACGAAAATGAGAAAAGAGGTTCCATGACAGCTCTGAGGGACTTGGAAATCAAATCTCCTCTCACTTTGTTATCAAGAATAGAAACATCAATGTCATCTGGAAGGTGTGAATTCCAACTTATTTGAATAGTTTTCAATGTTTGAATGGTAAATGATCCTTCTTCCTCAATTATTTGTTTAACTTCCTCCATCGTAGGACAATATAAAGGCATATTAAAGCAATCCAATGATGTCTTCTCAATCAAACCCTACATATTAGTTAAGAGGTTACTAATAAATACCAAGACAAGTTACAAAAAAATATTTTTACATTTTGGCCGGTTCGTGAAAATTTTATAATTAAGATAATACAAAATTAATTTTGTTACCTACCTCTAAGACCATGTCATTGAGTACGATACCAATTAAGACTCCAGAATCGCCTATTTCAAATAAAGCATTTTTTCTTCCAAGGAAAGATAGTACCATACTTCCACCAAGTATTAGTTCATCTGAACGTGAACCGAGAAACAATTTGAAATCTCTTTGAAATTGCTCAAAATATGATTTGTAGACTATTGCAGGGCTTGTATATGTTAAATGAATATGACCCTTGTTTAGTGGTTCTTCTCCCATAGTCAATTCTTCGGGAGCCTGTCAGGGAAAAAGCAATATCATATGTGTGTGTGAGTGAGAGATCCACATAAATGATTTTATTTTGGTATGTGTGTGTGAGTGAGAGATACACATATATGATTTTCGCAAACATAAATTTAACAAATTTAATATAAAATGACCTGTGAGAGCCAGTGAAGACTACTGGAAGAATGAAAGAAATGGATGCAATTATTAGGAAAAAGTCTTCCATAAAAGTTCCCCGGAGTTGCATTTATAAGGCATGATCCAACGTTGTCTCCTCTCTCTTGTATCCTTTGGTAGAAATCAGGAAGTAACTTGAAGATACCGTTAAAATCGTTTCCAAAAAGATCATTAAGATAAACTTGAAGTATAGGCGCCTCACGATTTAAACTCATTACAGTCTCATTAATGATACCCAATATTTTGTACACAACAAGAAGTGCATTTGGTCCTGAAGAGCAACCTAATTCGACCACTTTCAAATTACTTTTATAAGTGGTTTGATGCAACAATCTCTTAATACTTTCTTCTAGAATAAGCTCTGTTCCCAATATCACTTTTCTCTGAAAAATAAAATAAAATAAGTAACAACTACAACAATAATATATAATAATAATATGGGGTTACAATGAACTAAGGTTTCAAAATAAGGATTTTTTTTTTATGGAAAACAAAGCTTTTTTAATTATGGATGTAATGAATTGAAAGAATTTATATTTTATTACATTTTCTTTCTCAACTCATTTTTCCATCAACTCTTACCACTTAAGTTATCATTTGAAAAGAGTTTAAACTTTAAATAGAAGAAGAACTAAATGGACATAATGGGGGAGGGGGAAATGTATATTGAGTAATTCCTATCACTTATGGCTACAATGTTCTTTGTCTCTCATTAAAAAAATGGTTCTTTATCTCTTGATAAATTAACCTGATGACAAGTTAAATATTAATTTGATCTTTTTACTTAAGATAGTATTAATTAATGACAAAACATCAATCAAACATAGTTACTATGCAGCTAGTACTTATGACAATGAAGACCTTAAACCAAAATTTAAAAATAAAAAGAAATAGATCGATGTAATATTAGCTCATTCATTATTATTGTAATGCATCTAAATTTTAAATATTCTTATGATAGTGTGAGAAAGAAAGTACTTGAAATGTGGAGTTTTTTGCATAGCTTGTTTCTTCCCCTTCTCCATTCATGTGAAGAACTTGTTCCATTGACATTGGGGGCAAACTCCTAATACTGCACAGGGCAAGGCCAAAATAATTGTACATACATGCCAACATTTAATATTGTGTTTACTTACAAATTATACTCCATCTGTTTTTATTTGCTAACGAGATTATTTTGATCATTTCATGTTTTATGCATGCATACAAATATAAAATCTAACTTACCAATATAACTTAAAAGGACAATTTTTCTTGTTAACAAAACACACATTAACACTTACAAAAGTCAAAGCACGGATAGAAGAGGTAAGCTATTTTTAAAAAGTACTAAGTTGTTGTCTAAAAAAGTACTAAGTTTTCAATGTGTGAGTTAAAATGTGTAAAATGATAATGTGAGAAACTGAGAATAGACTATTCATATTTTCTTTAACTATTAAATTCCTTTTGCAATTTTGAGTTGGCAGAGAAAGCTCTCATACCATGTATTTAACGAGTTGTGTTTAACTTAAGCCCAAGATATTGGGTCAATGTAGAATAACCTGTGCCATTTAATCTGCCTACTTGGTGGTAAAGTATACATATTTAAATATAACTGTCTAATTTATTTGGCTTGATAAACCTTTTGTTGGTTTATATTCTTTAAGATTATATAATTTATAATCTTGAAACACTCTCTAATGGCTCGGCCTAGGTGGTCGCCGCACCGTTCACCCTCCTGGCGCGATGGCAACCCCTCCTCAATCTCTATTTCTCATTTTCTTCCCTTACTACAGTTTCCTTTCTCTCTAACCGGGCACTGTCCCTCCCTTGCGCTGCCCCTAGTGTGTTTTCTCCTTCCTTTTTTCGTCTTTCTTGCTCCCGGAGTCTCTATGTTGTCGGTTCTATATTGGGGTCACTTGTTCCTTCCAGATCTGGTTTCGATGGGACTTTTCCCGTTCGGTGTAACACCCCGTTTTTAATTAAAATAATATTCATATTTTATTTTAAATAAGATTATATCATATGGTGGTTTATTAGGCGATATAATAATACTTTAATGAAATAAAATATTTTCTGTGATGCTGGGTGTGTTTTATGAAATGGAAGAGAGTTAGGGGGTGAAAGTTAGGATTAAAAATGGAGACAAGGACTAGGAGAGATTTTGGGGTTTTTAGTTTAGCCCTTGAGGAATTAGGTTTAGATGGTTAATTAAGGATGGGGCAGCAACTATAGAAAAAAAAGAAAAGAAAAGAAAGAAGAGTTGAAGCTGCTCGCGTGAAAGAAGAAGAAGAAGGGAGGAGAGTCGCTGTCGCGTGGAGGAAATAAGGAGAAGAAGGGGAGAGGCGCGGCGGTGATCGTGGAGAGGAAGAGGAGAGGCCGAGAATCAAGAAGAAAAGGGTCTAGGAGGCTTTGTACCGGTGTCATAGAAGGTAAGGGTCTGAATTTACCTTGTATAATTGTAGTATAACAGAAGTTGAGTTTAACATGAAGGAAACCCCAACTTCTTTGAAAATTCAGAACTGAGATACTGTGTTGAGTGTTAACATGTGGTGAGCAAAATTGATTTTGAGCGAAATTGACGTTCTGGGGGAAAATTGGGTTATGTTTCTGCCCGCAGATACCATAACAGCTTGTGCTGTAGAGAGCATAACTCTCTCTACAGAATTCCAAATTGGGTGAAACCAATTTTGTATGAAAGCTAACTCATAGTGTTATGTTGGGTAGTATTTTCAAAAAATTTGGACTGCTCGTTCAGTACCAGAATTATCTGCAAGTTCACTCTGCTTCTGCCCACAGACACCCTAACAGCCTGTTCTGTAGAGAGCATAACTCTCTCTACAGAATTCCAAATTGAGTGAAACCAATTTTTTATGAAAGCTAACTCATAGGATTATGTTTGGTAATATTTTCATAATTTTTGGACTGCTCGTTTAGTACAAGAATTATCCGCAAGTTTGCTATGTTTCTGTTTATTTCTGGAATTGATTCTGGAACTGTTCTAGTAATTAATGTGAGACATTTGGTGATTTTGTGTTGTTAGCTTGTCGGTAAAATAGTGAATGATTTGATAATTATATTGAAGTGTTATTTTGTGCAATTTTGGTGTGATTTCCATTATGAAATTTGGTGAGAAAATATGTTATATATTTGGGGCTGGAGTGGTCTCAAATTTGCATGTTTTAATTTATGAGTTTTTGCACGAAATACACTTCATTTAGTCAAGAGGCAACGTGTCGGTTTTCCTCGGAAAACTTGGGCTTGTCCCAGAACTGGAGTGGTTCTGGAAGTCTGGTGTGGACTTCATTGGTTGTTAACTGTATGGAGTTGACGCGGTGATACCGCTAAGGTTAACAATTGGTACCACATGCATGCATTGGAGTCTCACACACTAAGTTTCACGTTTTTCAGTGGTTTATGTGTTTGGTGAATTGTTGGTGAATTTTTTTGCTGTTGTGGTGAAGTCGTGAAGTTGAATTATTATTCTTCTTAAAGCTTATAATTTTCCGAAGTAATAATAAGAATTGTGAAACTGTCTTGAGAGCAAATATTATAATTACTCAGATTTTAAAGAAAATGTGAAGAGTTTATAAAGAAGAATCTGAATAGTTTACTTGCTCTTTGTTATGCTATATTTTATGCAATGTAAGTTCTTACCCTTCTTTTGGAATGATGTTCTATGCGACATCGTACAGGTACTGGAGGTAGAGATGTTGCTCATGAGGAATAGCTTCGGAGAGTCTTAGTTTATGTTATTATTATTATCATAATAAAATAAAGTGTCTTGCTCTGTAATGTAACATTGGGTAGATATTTTACGTTACTTTTGCTTTTCTGTTGAGAGGATTTTATAACCTCTCCTTATGGAAGTTGTTGAATAATTTTCTAAATTATGGCGATGTTGTACTGTTGATGGCCGAAGTGCTTAAGGAATTGATTTATGAGTATGATGGATTTTATTGGAATAACATGGAAGATAAACCTATTTAAATAAGAGATTATATGCATCTTAGGATTATCTGGCAGGTTAAGAAATCTTATTGATAGGTCTTGTTATTTTAGAAATGCTGAAAATACAGAGGAAACTCTGCCCGTCTTTTTATATAAATCTTTGGGATACATATTTTGTCTGTTGTGCTATGAATGAAAGGCTGAAATAATTCATTCTTTGAAAACCATATGAACTTATAAATTTTCAAAACACAATCAGTGTTAATTTTAATGAGTTTTCGTGAAGAAGTGTAATACTCCCTAGATATGTTTTTTTTAAACTCTGATAAACGTTTTTTAAATAAAACAATGGGAAAAATGGGGTGTTACATTCGGACCTGGCTTCGTTGGGTCCGGTGGTAGCTAGTTTGTTCGTGGGTGTCGTTGGTGGTTCTTGGGGTGTGCGGCGATAGATTTGGGCGGTGTTCTTGAGTGCGTAGCGGCGATGTTCCTGGGCGGTTCTCGGTGTGTCTCGGTTTTGATGGGTGTTTTGCGTCGACAAGCTTTGGCCTTCTGTCTCTTCCCAAGAGAGGAAAATGCTTGTGTCAGAACCGGTGCTTTACAAATCCACAACGTGTCTCTCCCCAGTAACCTCAAGCTTCCTATTATTCACTGCCTCAAGATATGTTGGATCCCTAAATCATGCTGTTGTTTAATGCTTTTTGCGTCATTTTTTGGATTTTGTTTCGGTTTCTTGCCTTTGGAGTACTGAATGTTGTTTATTCTCCTCTGCCTTTCTGCAACGTTGGTGTCGGTGGCAGATATGGTGATTCTTCCAGCTTTGTTCATGAGGTGTTGCAAGGTGGAGTTTTGACCGAAGGCGCGGTGCAGCTGGTGTGGCGCTGTTCTTTGTAACAGATATGTTAGGGGTGCCTTGGTTCTGTGCTTCGGGGTTGGTGCTCGAGGTAGACAGGGAAGGTGGTGAAATTTTAGTTCGGCGGTGTGCTGATCGCGGTTGTTGTCGGTGTTGATCCCTTTGGTATTTATGCGTTCGCTTTCTGGTTGATGTATTGTGCTCGAGATTAGCTCTGTTTTTGTTGGGTTATGTGGCTTTTCTTTACCACATTTCGGTCTCCGACAGTTGCTCCTTCTCTTTGGTCATTTAGTGCTTGATCCGAGTTTGGACCTTGTTAATGTCGCTTGGGGTTTTCCCTGCAATTTGTGTAGGGTAGTAGGTGTTTATTAGGTGTTGGATATCGAAAGTTACATCTTTTGGGCGCCATTTTATTTTTAGGTATTTTTGTGTAATATTGGAGGGGATTTTGCTCACATTGTTGAGTTCTGTTTGTACAATCAACCAATCTATATAATAAAACTTTTGCTTTCAAAAAAATTTCAATGAAACTATTAAGAAATATTATTAATATTCTCATTTTATTACAAAAATATTATCTAACTTTCTAATTAATATTCTCATTATTTCAAACGAAGGACATAAGTCCTTGAATAATAGCTCAAGTGGAAAGAGTTAGGGGACATATGAGTTTGGGTGGAGGAGGTCTACGGATCAATCCCGGGAAAATGCAATTTATCTTTCTGATGTAAAAAAATGAAAGATATAAGGGTATAAGTGGTATTACATATTTAATGATTTTTTGAAATTTTAGAAATGACAAATAAATAGAAAAAAAATTCTTAAAATTATCACAGATAAAATTAAATAAACGCATCGAAGTAGCATTTTCAGGTCCCATATATAAGAGGCTAACTTTTTTTTTTTTGCTAATGTGGAGGCCTTAAAGCCCAGGAAAAGAAACTACAACAACCTAGAGGTGGAAACACCTTTTACATCATTCCTAAGATAAGGAAGAAGCCATTGGGGAACATCCTCACAATTAAAAACAAAATCTAACAAGGTGTATGCGGATTTTGCAAGGTGTATGAATCATGTGTATAAAGATAATGTGAGAATAGAAGTTTTTATATGTACATATCAATATATATTAGAAAAGAACAACTTCTAACATGACGTGTCGCTCTCACAGGCCAAGTTAGTGACGTGTCGCTCCCAGATTAATTCTCACCTAATATTTTACATGTAAGCTCTTTCTCCTTGGCTCCACTTGCCACATGTGCCCTGATTTTTCCTTACCTTATTTCTCCTTAATAAAAAAATACATTTTTAAATTTTAGATTTGATTAGGATTTAGGTTTTTTATTTCTTGATTTTATCTTAATTTATTTTTGATTTATTTTTAGAGTATTAATTAATTTTTATGGTATTTTTATTGGATTTTCGGATTTTTAATTAATTCCGGATTTTATGAGTTTTTATTGTGATTTGCTAGATTTTGATAGCTTTTATCTATTTTTATTTAGTACATTTTTAAATTTTAGATTTGATTAGGATTTATGTTATTTATTTCTGTATTTTATCTTAATTTATATTATTATTTATTTTTAGAGTATTAATTATTTTTTATGGTATTTTTATTGAATTTTCGGATTTTTAATTAATTCCGGATTTTATGAGTTTTTATTGTGATTTGCTAGATTTTGATAGTTTTTATCTATATTTATTTAGTACATTTTTAAATTTTAGATTTGAATAGGATTTATGTTGTTTATTTCATGATTTTATCTTAATATAAAATCTGTGATAAGTGATTTAAATCAATAATACATCCCATCAGCAAAAACCCTCTTAAAACCCTGCCTACCTCCACTATCTCCTCCATGGAATTCATCTCCTCCATGCAATTTTCATTTCATCTCTCCACTGAACGGAACCACCCCCACAAAATCGTCTCATCTCTTAACGGAACGACTTTGCCATCGACTTGCAATCGCATCCCTCCGATTTGCTGCCTTGGACTGATTGGGAAGGTTGCAGATGGAGGTTTCAAATTATTTTCTTCCTTTGCTTGCATAATATGTTATGGTTTTTTTTCAATTTTATTTTACTTTACCTTTAACTTTCATTCACTCATGTTTGACTTCAAGGTCAATTTCGTTCATCACTTGCCATGCTAATTTCAAATTCTTTTCTTCAGGTTTTTTTTTATAGATATTCCACCAAAAGAGATTCTTTGGAAGCCATGGATGGTGAGTCCATTTTATATTCTATATGGAATTTTGCAATATTTTGATTTGTTTTTTATGTTTTCTGATTCTCCTTTGTATGTGATTCTATTTTATTCCTTTTTCTTAATTTGCATCTAAAATTTGTGTCCTATGTTATAGGAGGTGAAACATTGATCTGTGTATGTTTTGATTAACCTAATCATTGTCAGTGAAGTGGATTGAGGGAGTGAAAGAATTGAGGGAAGAGAAAGGAGAAGTTGTAGATTTTTTTCCTTGCAACTTTTTTATTTGGTAATTTTTTCTTTTTGCCTGCTTCTTGCACCGAGGAAATTAATTATTATTGTTGGTGCTTGCCGTTACAACTACAGAACTACATATCATGGATGAGATTTTACTGCTTATCTTTGTTCGCTCAAGCTATACTATTGAGGTTAGACTTTTAAAACTGGTGCTATCCTTTCTAATATGCTAAACGCCTAAACCAATGTTCTAACAATAAATTGATTTCCTTGGCTTCCCTGGAAACATTTGACATGAATTTATCCGTAGGTACAGAACGACAATGAGGTGCATACCTCTTTCTGACTACACTCTCTGATTCTCAGCTAGCTGAAGATGAAACATGATTGATGACTCAAGATCTTATCTTGCTCTCATTTCAAGTAAGCCACGAAACATGTGAGACCAGTACTCATGGAGGTTTTTCTCAGTCCATTATATGTATATATTCACCAGATAAGAGATAGAGATGTGTGTTTGGTGTTGCACTACTGTGATGCATATATAGTTTTACTGACTTAGTTAATCAATTCTACATCTATCTAACATCATTACATATATTAAAAGTCACTTTTCGAAGGCAATATTAGATTTTATAATTAATCATTGTTCTACTATGGTTCAATTAATCAAACTTTAGTGTGAGTGGAAGTCTTGCTTGCATGAGTGTGTAATTATCACATTACGATTTAGTATCAGCATATGTTTTTGATTTGGTTATTGTACTTTCAACAACAGTGCAACATAAAGCAAAGAGTTGTTTTAGCCGTTCAACAAATATAATGGGTCTAAAATTTCTAGAGGGGTTTTCTTTCATTCATCTTCTTTAGTAGCATGTGATTAGTTTCCCCTTACAAATAGATCTGATTGGTTATGGAAACCACTGGAAGGCCATAGTCAAAAAGTGGCTTCAATTCATTCTTTGGCTTTCATATTTGTCTGCAAATTTGATTGCTATCTTTGCACTATCATAGCTAGATTGATGTTGCACATATTGCTATTATGTTTGGTGGTCTTTAGTCTATCCTACTCTAACATGTCTATCAATCTCACTTCATGAGTTCTTGATTTTCTGTTACTTAGAATGCAGATACGGCTGGAAGCTGCTGATTTGGAAGCAAGTTCCATTTGAATTAGCATGAGTTCATATTAATTCATGTTAAAGTTGGACAACAATCAGGAATAGCACCTAGGATTGCTGCTGATTTGGAAGCAAGTTTCATTTGATTTTTTAATTAGAAATAAATATTTTAATGATTTAAATTCAAAATGTGATACCTTCTTACTTTATGAAGTGCTTTTTTATGCCAGAGAACAGACTCTGGTTGCAGTGAAAACAAAATTTGCATATGATGTTAGGTACTGTGTGGAATTTGTGAGTGTGTTTGTGGATAATTTATAAGAAAAACGGTGGGGATAGTGAGGTAGAGAAATCTGAGAGAGATTTTGATGTAAATGAAGATTTTTCTTTCTTATGAGATTGGACTTTTAACTCTTATCCACACCATTCGAAATTTCCATTACTATTATAAGTACAACAAGCTCAAAAGCAGAATAGCATGATGAAACTACTAGATATTATTAATGAACCAAACCTTTCAGTTCCAAACTGTCAAGACCTTCGCTAGAAATTTGTTCTAAAGTACGTCCATTAGTACTACTATAAGAGCAAAGCAACATGCTTCTTATATTGGGAGATAGACAAAAGCAGAGGTTGCCTTAGTAAGCTTTCTCACTTGGATCAACAGAAAAAGCAACTGAAACTCGATCGATGAAAGTTGGAATGGCAAGGTTTACTCTTAAAGTCTTCGGCAGGAAGAGGATACAAGAGATCGACCTTGAAGCAAGCAAGGTATGGTGGGTGTCATCATCTTCATCGATATTACCCACCAGATAGACTTGAGAAAAGACTTTCAGGCATCCTGAGAGTAAGGAGAAGTTCGATCTAAATGTATTAGAAAGAACCTAAAAGCTTTTATATATAGGAAGAATATTTTACATGAAAATACTTCTACATAAAAATAAATGTTAATAAGATTTCATCGGAATTTTTTTTTGTTACAAGAAAAACATAATATAATATAGTTTGATGTTAATTTTTTACTACATAATAATATAGTCCACTTTAATTTTTTTGTACAAATTATTATAGGAGTTAAATATATCCACGTGTCAATTTGTTAGAGGATATAATTTTCAATTGATATATGTTTTAATTTTATATATTCTAACCTAATTAATTGATATTATTTTAGAAGATATAATTTTCAATTGATATATGTTTTAATTTTATATATTTTAAAATAATTGATTGATATTATTTTAAAAGATAAGATTGGGTCTTTTAATTTATTTTAAATTTATTTTTAGAATATATTGATTAATTTTTATTGAATTTTTGAATTTTTTATTAATTCGGGATTTTATGAGTTTTTATTGTGATTTGCTAGATTTTGTTAGTTTTTATCTATCTTTATTTAATACCATTTTTAATATTAGATTTGATTGGGATTTATGTTGTTTATTTCTTAATTTTATTTTAATTTATCTTATTATTTATTTTAAATCCAGAAAATACTTTATTTTATTTTAGATTTACTTTTAGAGTATATTAATTAAATTTTCTTAAATTTTCGGATTTTTAATTAATTCAGGATTTTATGAGTTTTTATTGTGATTTGCTAGACTTGGTAGTTTTTATCTATCTTTATTTAGTACCTTTTTAAATTTTAGATTTGATTAGAATTTAGCTTGTTTATTTCTTAATTTTATCTTATTATTTATTTAATTTTACTTCCATGAAATATTTTATTTTATTTTACATTTATTTATAGAGTATAATAATTAATTTTTATTGAATTTTCGGATTTTTAATTAATGCAGGATTTTATGAGTTTTTATTGTGATTTGCTAGATTTTGATAGTTTTTATCTATCTTTATTTATTATTTATTTAATTTTAATTTCATGAAATATTTTATTTTATTTTTGAGTTACATTTAGAGTATAAATGAATTTTTATGGTATTTTTATTGAATTTTCATATTTTTATTTAATTCAGGATTTTATGAGTTTTTTATTGTGATTTGCTAGATTTTGGTAGTTTTTATCTATCTTTATTTAGTACCTTTTTAAAGTTGAGATTTGATTAGGATTTAGGTTGTTTATTTCTTGATTTTATTGTAATTTATCTTATTATTTATTTAATGCTAATTCTAAGAAAAATGAGTTGATTTGGTGCTGAGGGTCCACAAAGCTAGCATGGACACGCAGAGATTTGATAGCTGCTATTTCTACCTCTGCCACATGTCGCGATCAGGACAGAGGTATGCCGTAAGATGATGTTACGTGAAGAAGAGTTTATCATGTTGTGATTGATGGTTTGTGCCATTTCAGTTTATCCTTTGTTCGTAATTCAATCCTGGATTCTTAAATTTCACATATTTTGTGTGTTTTGATCCAAAAGTTTACAAATTTTTGCATAGACCCTTTAACGAATCATTGTTGAAGACGTAATGTTTTGATTCTGATGTAATGATTTTTCTATTGTTCTTCTTCCGCTTTTGTATTCTTTTAAACCAGATTTTAGTATAGTTTGTAGAAATCCATGCGTGTGAAGCCATTCTAAACCAGATTTTGGTATAATTTATAGAAATTTATGAAACTTAAGACAGCCTGAATTTATATTCATTTCTCAAATTTTGCACGTTTTTATTCATCATGTTTGAGTTGTGTGTATAAGCATACTATTTGCACTGTATGTGAATGATGCACAACTTACTAATTTTTTTTAATGATGCACAGGTCAGTCAAATTGATGAAAGCATATGAAGAGCTCACATTTAATCTTCATGAGTATGTTTAGCCCATTCTTAAGGTTGGTTCATGTTTTCCTCAAACTCATTAGTTTTGCATATACTCATGTTTTAGTATGCCAATTGGGTGACTTATCTTACTTTGCTCTATATATTTCCTTAAGTTCAATTTAAATTGATTGTTAGTATAAGTTTATTGGTGAAGTAACCACAATTATTTTGGGTGGGAGAATTTTTTTTTTTAAGATTAATATATTGATAATTCCGTATATCTATGATCTGTGTTATCGTCTTCATATTTACGAAGAATGTGAAACGAGTTCCTCTTGGTCTCAATCGGGCTTAGAAGAGAAGTCTTTATGTCAATTTTACTCATCAATTCTGACTTTTCTATTTCATTCGTTGTTTAATATATTTTTAATAATCAAAATATTAATTAATGTATCAAATACCATAGACATATTTCCCGTGCAACGCGCGGGTAAAAAACACTAGTAACAATCCTTTTAAGATTACGTAATTATGTTGAAATAGGCAGATGCGTAAAAATTAAAAAAAAAATTAGGTATATATAATTACTGTTGGAAAATTATATAAATCGGTAATAATTTTATTTGAAACTAATTAAATTGAGGATAACTTTAATATAATTAATTAGTTTTTTCAAAAGGTGTGAAGTAATTGTCTGATTCTTATATTAGAAAATATAAAATAATAACCTAAGAGTAGGCTCCAGTGGTAGGAGTTTAGAGACATATGGGTTAGGTAGGGGAGGTCCAGATATCGATTCCTGGCAGGTGCAATTTATCTTTCTGATGTACGAAAAAAAAAGAGTCAAGTATAAATAGATCTCGAGATTAAAGAAAGACTAATGGTTATGTCATTAAATTAACAATTTTTTTTAGAGTAAATTATTCTCCCCTCCCTAAAGAGAAGTTTATATTATCTTTCCGAAATAGAAAAAAAATAGAAGTTTAAATTTCCTTTTATTTCAAAAGCTACACTCACCTACCCTATAAACTTAAATTATGTTCCTCTTCCCTCTTATTTCAAATCTATATTCTCCTCCCATAAAAGATATATATTACACTCTAGTATATTTTATTATAAATGAATATTTTAATAATTTAATTATTGATCGTTTACAAGTCTTCAAACAAAATTTTCTTTTTCTTTATAGTTATTATCAATAACATGATTAACTAATTCTAAACACTTTAATACATTTTAGAAGAACTTAAACTCTTTGAATTTTTTTTTCAACTTCTGAACATCATCAAAAATATTTATTTAACCTTCAAAATGCAATATAGTCGATAGTATGAACTACATTAGTAACGATAACATCACAAATAGAGCAAATAAGTACAAATAAGAATACAGTTTTTAAGGGGGAAAACAGAGATCAAGTAATAGCAGCAAGATATGTTACCTCTATGTGAGAACTCAGAACCGTGGAAAGACTCGGTTGTTTCTCTGCAGATATATTAGAACCGGAAAAGCAATAACAAGAAAACAGCTGGCTTTGTCAATGAAATGCAAATTCAATTTGATGTTTATTTTTTATATACGAGCAGGGGGCACAGAACTTGGTTAACAATGGGGTGTTAGCGAAGGAGAATGTCAACGGGGATAGGTTATTCCCCAGTTTTGATTTTGTTGATGAGACTGAGTATGAGAAGATTTGTCAACCATGGCAGGGCTGCCTTGTGGTTAAGCTGTTAGGCAAGCATATCGGGTACACTGCGTTGAGAGAGAAGTTGCACTCATTATGGCGGCCAGCAGGAGGACTAGAGGTGACTGATGTTCACCATGGATACTTCATGGTGCGGTTTGACCTAGAGAGTGATAGGGAGAAGGCAATAACTGGAGCGCCATGGCTAATCTATGATCACTATTTGTCAGTGAAGCCCTGGACGAAGGATTTTGTTGCAGCAGATGAGAAAATCAACACCACTATGGTGTGGATTCGAATCCCAGGATTGGGCATGCAATTCTATGATGAAGACATTCTGCTAACGCTGGCGACAGGGGTAGGAACACCAGTCAAGGTAGACATGAATACGGCAGACATGCGATTGGGTCGGTTCGCTCGCATATGTGTTGAAATCGATTTGGACAAGCCAGTGGTGGGAACTCTTCGTCTACGGGGAGTCTGGTACAATATAGAGTATGAGGGACTTCACCTGCTGTGCCCTAAGTGTGGTTGCTACGGCCACTTGTCAAGGAAGTGCAAGTCAGCGCCGCCAGCGTCTGCAACTGTACCGCTGGAGAGTTCGTCGTCGGTGAGGGAAACGGGGACAGCGGCGCATGGGGATGAAACCCTAGAGGTTCAAGCGAGTGCTGTTAATGATGAGTTAATGCACACCGAAATCCCTGCTCCAAAAACGGCAGTTTCATGCCCTTCAGCCGCACATGGCAAGTGGTTAAATGTTGAGAGGCCAAAACGGAAACAGAATCGTAGCCAGCAATCAGGGACAGCGAAATCTAAGGGACCAATTAATGGGAATAGATTCCAGATGCTATCTGAGTTACCAGAGGGAGGAAACAATTCCATAACGGGTACAATTACTTCCAAAACTGGTGCAACTAAATTGAATGGTGCCAATAATGGAAATTTGAATTTGAATGGTGAGTTTAATGCTAAAAAACGCACCAGGAGAGAGGAAGGAAAACAAGGAAATTCGTCAATCATGCCACCGTTGCGGATTCTGCCCAGGGACAACCAGAAAACTTTGCCCGTGCTACTCCCGGCGAAAACTCCGGCGACTACGAAGGAACCGCCAAAGACAAGGATGGTTGGTAACACGGTTGTGTATGATATTGGGGATGGCGCGTTGTCAACAGTGAACATGGAGGCAACGGGAGGTTGTGGGTATCGCTTTGTCAACAATAAGGTGCCAAACACAGTGCGTGAAGAGGGAAAATCTAATGCAGATAATCCTCCTGACCCAGGCTCACAAGGTCAGATGGTGGTGGTGCCACGTAATTAGCACTATCACAATTGTTCTCCTCTGTATATGTTTTAATGGATAGTACATCTTTTAAAACTATTGTTTGGAATATCCGTGGGGGAGCGGGAGCTCGTGGACAACGTCGGGTAAAAGACTTGATCAGGTCTTTCCAACCGTCAATATTTGCAGTATGTGAGACACACTGTAAATATGAGAGGGTGCAGAATTTTTGGCGGCAACAAAATTATGAGTTGGTACATGAGGTGGAAGCGATTGGGCACAGCGGAGGCATCTGGCTACTTGTCCCCATCAATAGAAACTTCCATGTGAAGTTGGTTGAGGCTTGGGACCAAGTCATTTCGGTCGCAATTCAGCGGCAAGGTCGGAGATGGGTGTGCTCAGCAGTTTATGCTAATCCAAATCCGACGCGGAGACAAGAATTATGGGGGTACCTTGCGGAGTTCAGAAGAAGGTGCCAAGATCCATGGCTCGCTCTGGGAGACTTTAATGAGATTTGCTCCCCCTCAGAAGTTGTGGGGGGTGGGTTTTGTGAAGCGCGAGCTATGGAGATGCTGTCGATGTTGGATGCTTGCAGCTTCATTGACTTGGGGTTCACGGGACCCCGATACACATGGGAGCGGCATGAGAACGGGAGGAGAGTCCTTGTTAAACGCCTTGATAGAGCTCTTGGGGATGTTGCATGGAGACTTTTGTTCCCTGAGGCGTATGTGGAACACTTGGCGAGAGTGTACTCTGATCATGCCCCAGTGCTTGTGCGGTGTGAAGCACTCCCCGGGGAACGTCGGCCACGTCCTTTTCGATTCCAGGCGGCATGGGCAACACATCCTTCCTTTGAGGGTATTGTGGGTGACTCTTGGGAAGCACAAGGGCGAACATTGGGGGCTAAGCTTCAGAATCTCCAACAGGCAGCAGTGAAATTTAATAAGGAGGTCTTTGGTAGTATTCAGAGGCGGAAATGGCGGGTTGAACGTAGGTTGCATGGGGTACAGCGTGAGCTGGACTGGAATGTATCAGAGTCACTGACTAGACTTGACAGAGAGCTTCAGAAGGAATATGATGATATTTTGCTGCAGGAGGAACTATTGTGGTACCAGAAATCAAGGGAGAATTGGGTTATGTTTGGAGACCGAAATACCAGGTTCTTCCACACGCAAACCGTTGTGCGCAGGAAGAGAAATAAAATACATGGACTATTTATGCAGGATGGGAGTTGGTGCACAGATCCTATGGCTCTTCAGGAGGAAGCGAGGAGATTTTTCCTTAACCTGTTTTCTGTTGATATGCAGGTCACTAGAAACCATATCATGGAGAATAGAACACCTACTATTCCTGAGAGCAAGCGTGAGGACCTGATAATGCCAGTGACGGTGGAGGAAGTACGAGGAGCAGTCATGGAGATGCATCCCTTCAAAGCTCCAGGCTCGGATGGATATCAGGCTTTCTTTTATAAGCGCTACTGGCACATTGTGGGCGAGGATCTTCATCAGATGGTGGCTAAGGCGTTTCGAGAGGGGTGTGCTGATCCGACCCTACTAGATACTCTTCTGGTCCTAATCCCCAAGGTGGACAATCCATGCCGCCTCAAGGAGTTGCGACCGATAAGCTTATGCAACGTAGCTTATAAGGTGATCACTAAGGTCTTGGTGAACAGATTCCGACCCCTTATTTCAGAGTTGGTGGGACCTCTACAGGGGAGCTTTATTCCGGGAAGGGGAACGCGAGATAACATAATTCTGGCGCAGGAGGTTATGCATACTATCCATACTCACAAGAGAGGTGGCGGGCTAGTAGCAATAAAGATTGATTTAGAGAAGGCATATGATCGAGTCAGTTGGGACTTCCTTCGGGCCACCTTGCATGATTTTGGGTTTCCACCATCAATTGTAGCTCTTATTATGTGGGGTGTTCAATCCTCTAGCATTTCTGTGTTGTGGAATGGAGGCAAACTTGAGTCATTTGCTCCACAAAGAGGACTCAGACAGGGTGACCCCCTGTCACCTTATTTGTTTGTGCTATGCATGGAGCGCCTTGCCATTCAGATCCAGCGGCTGGTTGAGGAGAAGAGATGGCATCCAGTTCGAGTCACGCGAGAGGGAATAGGTATTTCTCATCTATTCTTTGCAGATGATGTCCTACTGTTCTGTCAAGCATCTAATGACCAGATGCAATTGGTCTCTGACACATTGAATAGTTTTTGTGAGGCTTCTGGGATGAAGGTTAACTTGGAAAAGTCACGGATGTTATGCTCATCTAATGTTGACCACCGGAGGAAGCAACAACTCTCTGATATATCTGGATTTAGCATGGCAGGCGACCTTGGGAAATACTTGGACATTCCTCTCCTCAAAGGGCGGGTGACCAGAGAAGACTTCGCTCCCATCATAGACAAGATCAACTCGAGATTGGCATCTTGGAAAGGCAAGCTTCTCAACAAGGCGGGGCGGCTATGTTTGGCCAAGTCGGTGTTGTCTTCTTTGCCGGTGTATACTATGCAATCGCTTTGGCTTCCGGAAGCGATTTGTGATCATGTCGATAAGATGGTGAGGAACTGCATCTGGTCTAAGGGGTGTAGCAACAGAAGCTGGAACTTAGTTGCCTGGAAGGACATCACACAGCCGAAAGATAGAGGAGGTTTGGGCATCCGTAGTGCGAGGCTGAATAATGAAGCTCTCTTGGGGAAACTGGTTGAGAGTATGCTCCATGAGAAAGATAAATTGTGGGTGAGAGTGTTATCTGATAAATATTTAAAGAATGAGTCAGTTTTGAATGCAGAACACAAGCAGGGGGAGTCTTATGTATGGCGGGGTATAGTGAGGGCAAAAACAGCGGTGGCAAATGGCTATGGATTGAGCTTGGGAGATGGCAGCTCGTCCTTATGGTATAGTGACTGGCTTGGCACAGGTCCTTTAGCCTCTCGTGTTCCATTTGTTCACATAACAGATACTGAATTACGGGTGGCAGATTTGTGGCAGGGGGGGCGTTGGGATTTTCGGCTGTTGTACACGCAGCTCTCGCCAGAGATTCAGGAGGAGATTAGGAAGGTGGAGGTTCCAGCCCAACCTGAAGGTCCAGACCAGATTCTGTGGAAAGGTGCGAACGATGGACGCTACTCAACGGCAACAGCGTATGACATGCTGGCGGGGAATGAGACACAATCGTCCAGAGTTTGGAAATTGATTTGGAAATGTCGTGCTCCAGAAAAGGTTCGTTTCTTCTTATGGTTGGCGGCAAGGGAGTCACTGCCGACAAACCAAAGGAGACAGCGTTGCAATCTGACACCATCGGCGGCGTGTGGCCGGTGTGGAGCTCTAGTTGAGGACGTTGATCACATACTTCGCTCCTGTTCTGTTTCTCAGCAGGTATGGAACCTGTACCGCGCACTGTTGCCTTCATCTCCTGCAGGGTTAGCATTTCGTCCGTGGCTAGTTTCTCAGCTGCAACACGTGGATCATGCGCTTGCTTGTGCAGTGTTGTGGAATTTGTGGACTTGGCGCAATAATGCTGTTTTCGAACCGAATCCTTGGACGCTTCCTGTGGTCTTACGGAAAATCCAGAATTCCGTGATCGAATTTCAGAGATGGGGGAGGATGAATGGGAACGCAGGGGATGCCCATACATCGTTTGCGCGTGAAGAAGTGGGTAGTGTGGATTTGTGTACGGACGGGAGCATAGTTCCGGGGTCGAATACTCTTGGTGGCGGTGGGGTGGTTCGCGATCGTGAGGGTCGTTGGGTCTCTGGTTTCGCGGTGGCGTCCACAGGCGGTGACGCGTTTTTGGCGGAGGTTCGAGCCCTATATGATGGCTTGAACCATGTTTGGAATTTGGGCTTTCGTAAGGTGGTATGTTCCTCTGATTGTGCAGAATTGGTTGCCGTAGTATCGGGGACGCAGGATGTCAGTCAGTTTTGGCATAGAGATATGATTCAGAGGACCAGAGAGATTCTTCAGCGTAGTTGGCATGTGTCAGTGCGTTATATCCCTCGCGAGGAGAATGCGGTGGCGGATGCGTTAGCTAAGTATGCAGCTCGAGTTAATTGCAGCTGGCGAGTGTGGAGATTGCCTCCGGCATTTGTAGTGTCCTTGCTTTGCCAGGACGTTCTTGCTTAGTTAGTTTGTTTCGTTGTTTCATTTCCATTTGTAACCAAAAAAAAAAAAGGGGGCACAGCTGCAACGTCATGTATTCAGATTCAGATCTAATCTTTGCTTAATTAATTAAGAGAGTCAAAATGGGCAGCTATATTATATAAAATATTAATGTATTCTGTGGTTGATAGATTCACATGACATTTAATAAGGCCGGTCCAAGGCAAAAGCCACCCAAGCAAGGGATTTGAGCCACAAAAAAAATTTACTTATTAAAAAATGCACTAAATTTTTTTTACTAAGTCAAAAAACTAAACATTAATACTAAGTCAATTTTTTTTATCAAGTCAAAAAGACCCAAAAAAAAATGTTTCACTTTAAACTTTTTTAAGTGTCATTTAATGTTGGTCGGTCCTGACATTTAATATCAGGTGAAACATTATTAGTATCTATCTTTTTCTTCATAAATATTTAAAAGATATTATATATTTAATAAATATAAAGAGAGAGACAAACATAGAATTTCATTTTGATTACTCCCCATGTTCCTTATTATAAGTAATTTTTTTTTCTAAATTAAGTCACTTTCTAATATCTAGTAAGCATTAAATTATTAGTTTTCTAATTTACCCTCATATTTAGCAAGAAAGAGATGATGAGATTTTTGAAAATTAACTTGGAAAGAGAAATTCATGGGAAATTAAATAAGGTAATCTAAAAAGGTTAATAAATTCTTTTAAAAATTTATTGCAAGTAATTACTTTTCTTAATTAACTAAAAGTGACTTATATATAGGAACTGATGTAATATATTGTTAATGTTGTAAATAATGATTTATCATCCTAGAAATCATCCTACATTGAAATCATCCTACATATTAAATATAGAGCAAACATTAAAAATAAAATTTAATACATTTGATATGCAAAACACATTTAACTCTAAGCATCTATAATTCCTTTAATTAATTTTTGTCCTTCTTCCCTCTTTCCTTTCCTTCGTCTTCATCTTCATTTCCCCAACCTTCGTAAGTGTCATTTGGACTCCCACCCAACCATTGTCAAACCTTTAATTATCCTAAAAATTTAAGTTGTTAGGTAAGGGTCATATAAATAATTTTATATTATCATTTTCAACAATCACCACCTATCCCCACCTCCCCTCCTCTTTCCCTTCCCTTCCATTACCTCCATAACTGCTCCTCCATCCCTCAATCCCTTGTCCAAGGAAAACGATGGGCAAGGTGGGTTTGTAAAAAAATATGGGGAGCCAATTTCTTAAAACCTTGTCGTAATTCACCCTCCAACAGGAATGTAAAAGTTCAAGAAATTAAATTTGACTAGTTGGTTTGCTTCTGTTTTTTGTTGCGTGACAAAAAGGGAAGTAAGAGATGGGTGCTGAGTGGTGGTTGAGAGTCGGGTGGTAGTTTAGTGGTAGATGGATATGATGAGGAGGATGAAGGGGAGAAGAAAGACTAAAAGTGATTAAAGAAATTTAAAATGATAAAAAATGATGTGAAAAATACTCCATATCGACCAGTTATTTGCACATTATGAGTTCATTTATTCTTATTTGAATTAAAAAAAATTGTCAAGGATGAAAAATCATGAAAAAAAATTACGGCAGGGACATTTCTCGATTCTTTTTTTTTTTGATAAAAGAAGCAAAAGAAAAAAATAATAAAGAAGAAGAAACTACTGCCTCAAGAAGGCAACACCAAGGGCATCAACGTGCAGTAGGGACATGACGCCACCCAAAGGAGAATCCCAAAAACAAGTCGAGCTTGTATTAGACGCTCCAAGCTTGGCCAAGTAATCAGCAACAACATTTCCTTCGCGAAGCAAATGGTGGCAGTGAACTACCCAGCTCCGGCGAATAAGGCTCTTAATGCTACTAATTATACAAGCATATTGATCAAACGGAGGATGATCAGAAACCAAAAGCCCCAAAGCAAGCATAAAATCCATCAATAATTGCACGCTTCTATAGCCATGCTCCCAACACATATTCAAGCCCCGAAGGATTGCCAAAAGCTCCGCACGAAGGCTATCACCAACACCCGCAAACCCAGCAAAACCAAAAATCCAAGTACCTTGAGATGAGCGCACAACACCACAGAATCCCGTGGGAGCCGGATTCTCTATAGAGGCGTCGTCTGTATTGAGCGAAAAAAAACCTGGCCTAAGAGGAATCCATCTCATCCAACGCTTCGTCGGAGGAGAAGGCGAGCGATGGAGAACATGAGCAACCAACACCCAAAGAGACTGAGCTTCACGCACCACCTGAAAGGCCTCATATTGCAAACCAGCAAATTAAGCTCTACACCTAGCTTTTCAAATTGTCCAAGCCGTCGACAAGATAACAAGCAAACTAAACCCATCAAAATCGTGCAACACATCGAAAAAATTCGGGTGCGTGAAGAAGGTTGCCGGAAGCACAAAACTGATCCCACGCCAAACCTGCAATGAAGCCGGGTGTAACACCCCATTTTTCGTTATTTGGTTATTTAGTATTTTATTTTAATTACTATTATGCTATATGGTAATTTGATGAATTATGTGATTTTATTAGATAATTAAGTGATTATGTGATATATGGAGTGAGTAAATTATTTAAATTATATATGAGTGATATTTGTGATATAATTTAAATCTTATGTGATATAGTATAAGATTTAGCTAAATAAGGTTGTTAGGTTTTTGTGTGAGTAATTGAGAGTGGGGCCCATTAGAATGACTATTTAAGGGATATGAGTGAATTAGAAAGAGAGAAATCAGAATTTGAGAATTGGAGAAGTTAGCAGAGGAGAAGAAAAGAAGCGTGAAAGAGAGAAGGGGAGAAAAGACAAGAAAAACCTAGAATTTGATCTTCAAGAGGTAAGGGTTTGAATTTACCTTGTATAATTGTAGAATAACAGAGGTTGAGTTTAACATGAAGGAACCCCATCTTCTTTGAAAATTCAGAACTGAGAGACTGTGTTGAGTGTTAACATGTGCTGAGCAAAATTGATTTTGAGCGAAATTGAGGTTCTGGGACAGATACCCTAACAGTCTGTGTTGTAGAGAGCATAACTCTCTACAGGATTTCAAATTGAGTGAAACCAATTTTGTGTGAAAGCTAACTCATAGGGCTATGTTGGATAATATTTTCATAATTTTTCGATTGCTGGTTCAATACCAGAATCATTTGCAAGTTCATTCTGTTTCTGCCCGCAGACACCCTAGTAGCCTGTGTTGTAGAGAGCATAACTCTCTCTAAAGAATTCCGAATTGAGTGAAATTAATTTTTTATGAAAGCTAACTCATAGGGTTATGTTGAATAATATTTTCATAATTTTTGGATAGCTGGTTCAGTACCAGAATTATCTGCAAGTTCACTCTGTTTCTGGCCGCAGACACCCTAGCAGCCTGTGTTGTAGAGAGCATAACTCTCTCTAAAGAATTCCGAATTGAGTGAAACTAATTTTGTATGAAAGCTAACTCATAGGGTTATATTGGGTAATATTTTCATAATTTTTGGATTGCTGGTTCATTACCAGAATTATCTGCAAGTTCACTCTGTTTTTCTCGCAGACACCCTAACAGCAGGTGCTGTAGAGAGCATAACTCTCTCTACAGAATTCCAAATTGGGTGAAACCAATTTTGTATGAAAGCTAAAGTATAAGGCTATGTTTGGTAAACTTTTCATAATTTTTGGAGTGCACGTTTAGTACCGGAATTATCTGCAAGTTTGCTATGTTTCTGCTTATTTCTGTGATTGATTCTGGAACTGGTTCTAGTAATTGATATGAGACATTTGATGATTTTGTGTTGCTAGTTTATCGGTGGAATAGTGAATGATTTGATAATTATATTGAAGTGTTATTTTGTGCAATTTTGGTGTGATTTCCGTTATGGAATTTGGTGAGAAAATATGTTATATATTTGGGGCTGGAGTGGTCTCAAATTGCATGTTTTAATTTATGAGTTTTTGCACGAAATACACTTCATTTAGTCAAGAGGCAACGTGTCGGTTTTCATCGGAAAACTGAGGTTTGTCCCAGAACTGGAGTGGTTCTGGAAGTCTGGCGTGGACTTCATTGGTGGTTAACTGTCTGGAGTGGACGCGGTGATACCGCTAAGGTTAACAATTGGTACCACATGCATACATTAGAGTCTCACACACTAAGTTTCACGTTTTCAGTGGTTTTATGTGTTTGGTGATTTGTTGGTGAATTGTTTTGTTGTTGTGGTAAAGTCGAATTATTATTCTTCTTAAAGCTTATAATTTTCTGAAACATTAATAAGAATTGTGAAACTGTCTTGAGAGCAAATATTATAATCACTAAGATTTTATAGAAAAGTTCAAGAGTTTATAAAGCAGAATCTGAATTGTTTACTTGCTCTTTGTTATGCTATATTTTATACAATGTAAGTTCTTACCCTTCTGTTGGAATGATGTTCTATGCGACATCGCTCAGGTACTGGAGGTAGAGATGTGACTCATGAGGAGTAGCTTCAGAGAGTCTTAGTTTATGTTATTATTATTATTATTATTATTATTATTATTATTATTATTATTATTATTATTATTATTATAATAAAATAAGTGTCTTCCTCTATAATGTAACACTAGGTAGATACTTTACGTTACTTTTACATTTCGGTTGAGAAGATTTTATAACCTCTCCTTATGGAAGTTGTTGAATAATTTTCTAAATTATGGCGATGTCGTATTGTTGATGGCCGAGGTGCTTATGAAATTCTGTTCTGAGTATGATGGATTTTTATTGGAATATCATGGAAGATAAACCTATTTAAATAAGTGATTTTATGCATCTTAGGATTATCTGACTAGTTTAGAAATTTTATTGGCAGAAATAATTCATTCTTTGGAAAGCATATGAACTTATAAATTTTCAAACACAATCAGTGTTAATTTTAATGAGTTTTCGTGAAGAAGTGTAATACTCCCTTGATATGTTTTTAAACTCTGATAAACGTTTTTAAATAAAACAATGGGAAAAAGGGGGTGTTACACCGGGCAATACATCAGGCAATGAATCACAGTTTCAGGCGCCAAGCCACAACGACCGCAAATCCCAAAGCCAGCAATGTGGCGATGAAGCATGAAAGCAGATGTAGGGAGAGCACTATGAACAAAGTACCAAACAAAAAACTGGATATTATGCAGAACCTGAAGTTTTCATAACGCATTCCAGATGGGATCAACGGGCAAATTAATATAGCGAGCCACCAACCATTGATACTCATTCCTGACATTATAATCTCCATTAGTAGTGTGGGACCAAATCAAACAATCCGGGGTGCCATTATCGAACAGAACTTATTGGAAGCTACCAAGATACAGTAGAACCTCATGAGGGAGATAAGAATACAACAGATCAACATTAAAGGAACCCGAGGTAAAGACATCCTTAAGAGTAAGTTCTATATCATGTATATCCACAAATGGAACTTTGTGACACAAAGGGCCCAAAGGAGACCAACTATCAAACCAGAAGGAAGAACTCACATTGCCAAACCGCACACTAAAACCATCTCTAAGAACTTAATAAGCTTTCAAAATCGATTGCAAAAAATAAGACCCACCACAAGCCTCATGAGACAACTTCCTACACGAAAAAGATTCCTAGAGGTGAAAGGATTAAGACTACGCAAACGGAAACTTCGGAAGGAGCTCCGAATACATAATCCTTTAGTCCATGGTTCACTTAAGTCCCTGCGGAGCTTAAGTGCAACTTAATCGGGTTTCCGGAATGCGAACCCTATCGATATTACAGTAAAAAGTTCCAGAATCAAACACACATCTACCCAAAAATACCCTAAGGGTATAATTTCCGTGCCAATTTGGAATCGGGCCTAAACAATGTTCTAGTAGTGGGAAAAGCACTTTTCGAATACTTCGTACCTTCGTCGGGTGTGAATATGACTCGGAATAGTATCAAAATGACTATAATCCCATAATTATACATATATGACATATTCTAGATCGTTTCACTTGTCAATTTTATCATTCACTTGTCATAGTTCCCCTCACGCCTACATAGAACCTAAGCGTGAGTCGAAATTTAATTAATATTATTAATTTTAAAAATACGGGTCTTACAATACTACCCCCCTAAAAAGGGAGTTTCGTCCTCGAAACTTGGAGGTGGGGTAAACGCTTGCACCATCACTAAGCCTTATCTTCCATCTCCCAGGTAGCATTGTCCGCATTCTGACTCCAGATGACTTTTCCGAGTCATATTCACACCCGACGAAGGTACGAAGTATTGGTATTGGACAATGAGTCACTCTGACCACGTTGTCCGTCCAGGTGATCTGGATGCAACATAAGAAACTCAGACACGGGAAAACAAATGGACTTCGAGTTCAATGGTTCCATCCACCAAATGACTCGAACGGTGGCTCCATCTACCACCTCGCCCGCACAATGCTTTCATCCACCATCTGATTTGTCCGATCTATGGTACTATCACTGTATAAGATCGTTGGCTCCATCCACCAAATCCCAATTTTCCCGATGGCTTCATCCACCATCTCGTTATGAACAATGGCTCCATCCACCATTCTTGTTTAACTGATGGTTCCATCCACCATCTTGATTCGACCAACGGCTCCATCCACCAGTTTTCGTCTAACCAAAGCTTTTATCTGTCAAAAACACGGCTCAAAGCCCACACAATTTGACACGCAGCCCACACAATCGACACAAAGCCCACAAAGTTCGGCATAAAGCCCACACAGTTCGGCACGCAGTCCACAGAGTTCGGCTCTCAACCCACACAGTCGGCACACAACCCACACAGTCGGCACGCAGCCCACACAGTTCAGCATGCAACACACACAGTTCGGCATGCAACCCTCACATTTCGGCACGCAGCCCACACAGTCGGCACATAGCCCACATAGTTCGGCACGCAACCCACACAGTTCGGCACGCAACCCAAGAAGCCGATTAAGGGATAGTTTCTCTATCCTCAATCTTTCACACTTAGCCTCTTGGTAACTCATCCACATACCACTTTAAGTATTCAACTTAATACTAAAACTCTCTTTCTCTAGCTTGCTCATTCTTAAATCAATTTCATGCTTAGTATTTCGATCAAACACCTGACAAAACTCCAAGTCTTCAACAACCAAGACAAGAATTTATAAGCTTAAAATCTAAGCCTTCACAAAGTTTGGACCTCTATTTTCTTTTCACTCTTCAACACTTCTCAAGTAGAAATCTATTTTTTAAGACTACAGCTTCTTCACACAGAATTCAAGTGCTTAGAAAACTCTTTTCTCAAACTCGACTAATAGCAAGTAAATCAAGTCGATATCCTCAAACTTACTATCACCCAGTAGTTACATATAATCTAAGATTAAATCCAACATATTCAATCTCTAACAATTCCACCTCAGAAATTACATAACCTTAACATTTCACTCCTGAAACTCATAAGATATTCAACATATACTAGTATAAAGCAGCTTCTAGGCTTAGGAAAACTTCTCTAAACCCCGTTAAACGCAACAATCAGGACACACAAGTAAGAAGCATGACAACCAAACTACATAGTTGCCTTGCAAAAGTAACCCTCACACAATGACCTATGACGACACACATTGTGTTCATAGGAAACAATTCAAACAAGTCAAGTGATCTCACTTCACCTACAAACATGGTTTGACCCTCTTCATAGTCCACACAACCTAGAACATAAGACCTATTCTCAAACAAGCTCTGGTATTCTCAACCAAAACTCTTATACCACAATGTAACACCCCGACTTTCAGGGGTCAAAATTAGTAACCTGTTAAAGTAAATATGCAATGATTTCCAAAAGGATTTATAAATACAGATTTTTTTTTTCTTTCCAAAACTTGTCATGCATACAAATGCCCAAAAAACCCATACATCCAGCCTTGACAAGGCAAGCACCTCAGAACCGCCTTGCATGTGGGAGGAATCACCAATCTGACAGTTGTGCACTCGGATTTGGTTGTACTGGTTGTCGCCGGCAGGGGAGTGGGTCACGGCCTTTTAGGAGGAGCTTCTGGGATAGGAGATCGTCGTCCGGGAAGCAAGCCAAAGAGAAGGAAGAGCGAGCGAGTGGGTGAGCGAGAGAATAGAGAGCGAACATAAGAGGATGAAGAGAGAGAGTGGTGAGTGAGAGAGGAGTAAGAGGGGTGGAGATGGGTAGATATGGCCGAAGAAGGGAGGAGATGGCCAGAGAAGGTAGGAGATGGCCGAAGAAAGGTGGAAGAAGAAAGAGCGAGAGAGGAAGAAGGTGGGAGTGACGGCTATGGTATAATGAGAGAAAGAAGGCAAGTTTATATAGGTCGTGACCGGTTCAACCAGTCCTCCAACCGTGAGACCAGTTCTAAACCGGTTTGGACCGGATGGAGCAGGTTTTGGGTCTCCTATGACCAGTTTGACCGGTTTAAATATTAATTAAATACAATTTTAAATTATATTGTTATAAATTTTAATTAAACTAATTTTTAGTTGGAGTATTTTAATATTAAATTTTAAATCTAAAAATTAGGTGGATATGGTAGTACGCGGGTGATAGTAAAATAAGAAACCATGGGTTGGAGGAAAATATGCTTTAGTTTCTTATGAGCAAAATTAGCTTCAACAAAATAGTTTCTTATCAAATAAATTTGAATTATTGTTTAATTTTACTATAACAAACATAAATAAATATATGATATAGTCAGGCTGATGAATTGCTTATCTTGACTATATAAATAATCTTAGTTATATTGTGTGATACATTTAATACAATTTTTTGATGAAATCAAACGAAATTAATGATTTAGTCTCCGTGCGTAATCACTAGTATGCATTCAAAATGAACTAAAGTTTCAAAAAACAAAGACTTTCCACTCTTATATAGGTAGCCATGATCTAGAGAGCTAAGTGGGTCAAGCTCATGGCTCAAATCCTAACACCACTCAATATTAGTAATGTGAGACTTACATTTCAATCAACCCATACTTTTGTATATTAAAATCATGTTTTAAACAATTGTTTCAATATGTCTTCCTTATGAAGCAAGAATAATTTCAAGTAAACATCGCAAAAGTTTAAGTTGTTAGGTAAGAGCTAAATGAATGGTTTAATATAATCTAAAATGCCCCCTCACGCAAGAGTCCTTTGGACTTGAAACGTAGATAAATGCACAAACTCACATATCATGTGTTTCAATTTCAATTTTTAATTAGAAAGTGAGGGGAGCAAGGATCGAACTCTAGACCTCATAAAAGCTCATGTTGGCTATAGATATGACCAAACAATTATTTATAAAGGGTAGAACAACCATAAACTCTTGAGCTAGCTTTTGGGTTGAGTTAGACCTCCATTATTCTAATATGGTATCAGAGCCTATTCTAGATCCATTTGTTGTGAAAACCTCTCATATTTGGGTCACCCGTTGATGTTCATTCTTCGCTCCAGATGTCCAGCTCTGGGCGTGAGGGGTGTGTTGGAAGTCTCACATTGATTAAAGATATAGCTAAACAAGTGTTTATAAAAGGTATAACAATCCTCAATTCTTGAACTAGTTTTTTGATTGAGTTAGATCTCATTAATTCTAATACATTAAGTGTAAACAATATTGCTTTCAATTGTTTCATGATACGGCAGTAGCACAATGTTTTCGTGCAAATTAAGATATTTAGAATGACAATTTAAAGTTTGAACTGCGATCATAGTAAAGAGAGATAAAAAGGTTTGTTAGATAAAAAACTCAGATCCTATTTGGAATTCAGTTGAAAAAACTCAAACAGAAAATTTTCAGTTAAACAAGCTTCAGAATTCATGTTACGGCAAGACCAAACACTTGCTTATAATCATTCAAGAACAACAATATCTTGCAGAGATTAGGAGTACAATTAAGTAAACAAGGGCTCCATCTTAGTGATGAAGCATTAATTAGGTCCTAGAATCTAAGGCCATAATTGTGCTAAGGTTCATTGGGTTCATGTATTCAGTGGATCCAGTCATGAATTTATCTACGATAAGTCTATTTGCTCTCTCAGATGGATGGAAGGGGTCCCAAAATGCAAATAAATCCCTGTTTGGGCACAAATTAGAGGCTGGAGTGCAGAGTCCAATTCCATTGTACGCTCCTTGACCACAACATGCTACTTTTGATGTAACAAATCCTGCATACCCAATTAAAACGAGCATAAGTACTTTTTCTCCCAACCACATTAATAACTTCAACTGAAATTCAAATACAAATTAGAAGCGTGAGCAGTATAACTACTATTTTTATGAGGGTGCGTCTCCAAATTAAGCTTCTTAAATTATGTATAGTCAATGTCCATGGCATTGGCAGGAAATGGGCCAGTTCAATCTTATCTTTGATGAAATGTCAACTTCTCTGAATCAGAATATGGTCCCCTCGTACCCCCAAAGCCAAGTCCCCACACCATTTAATCTGATTTCAACATTTCGATCCAATAGGTTTGACCGTTTAAGTATATGATTTAACATTGGTTCAAACGCAAACGTGATTTTAGGAATCTCAAAGTATCAAATAAAGCTAAAATTTGTCACGTTAAATCTAACATGAATCAATAAAACAAAATTTTATGATGTTAGTTTAACAGAAATCATAATTCAATTATTTTAAATATCTTTTTATTCAACATAAAAAATCAAATATCTTGTTTGATTTTTTTTTGGGACATTAACAAAAATTGTTATTAGAATTTGAGCGGAAACTAACTATATCTCAAAAGCTAACTCAGATGTGGGAATTGTTCTCACGCTCTCAGGTTGATATAAGCTATTAATCAAGTTATTTACTCAAGCATTATAAATATATAGATTGATATACTTGCTTCACAGTTAATTAAATGGTTAAAATTATACAAAAGAATGCAGAAACAGAGGTTAATTAGTTAAGTAACATACCATATGCTTGGGGATCATTGACGAAATCCAAATGCATGGCAAAGGCATTAGCAGAAATGAAGACATGAGAACCAGTTTCAGTGTTGAGCTGGTTGATCAACTGGACAAGTTGAGGATTGAACAAGTTAACAGCGCGTTGCAGTTCTACAGCACATTCCCCATTTCTGCTGTGCAGGGCCAATTCTGCTGGCACACAACCTAATGGTCCGGTGCCGGTGACAAGCACCCGTCGTGCTCCCAATTCATACAGGTTCTGCGCAGGAACAGAACCAGAAAAATTAAGCCAGAAGATGAAAATTTAAAACATTAAACAAAATCAACAATAACTAGCTAGACAATTGGAGAGTGTTAAAAAAACATTTTTGACACATGTGGTTCCGTACCTGGTTCTGCGTACACATTAATTCAATGAATGTTACAGCACATATATTATTAAAGGCAGAACATTAATTTTCATTTTATGATATGATACTGCATACACTACACACTACCTTGCAAATTGAAGGTATGTGGACTTAATATTTATCGGCCGAATGCACCCACGAATCAATCTCATCATAACATTCTTTCCATACATCTCAATCATATTTGCATAGAAAAGGGGTCTACCATTGACGAAAATATCTTCTTTTTTTTAGGGAAGATTTGCTAAAGTATCTTGAATATATGGATTAAAGATAAACATTCCTAACCTACATATCATATACTTCAGAAAATGGCTCGCTTAAATGTAAGGAAAAATTTGGTTTAAATCACTTTAGTCCTAAGTGGATCAATGATATTTAAGATAAGTGAAATTTCTAACTTACTTATTTTAAATAATATTGATCCATCTAAAACTTTGTGATTTAACCTAAGTCTTTTTAGGATCATTCACACAACTTCCTAAAAAAATAAGGTGGTTTCTATGATACCCACAATGTATCATACATGAAGGATGTGATTGGTCCACAACAAAAATAATTTATATTTTCATTTTTTTCTTTTTAAATACGGAGGATGTGATTGGTCCACAACCTTTTCGTGTATCATACCCACACAAGTGTTGTGGTATCGTAGCAAGCACCAAAAAATAATCTCAAATCAAGATATTTTCTAATTGTGTTTCATTTTAGTTGGGCTTTTTGCGGGGTTGCCTCATGTCCTTCTCTTATTTGGGTTTCTCTAGTGTTTCTGATGATATGATATATAATTTTTTAAATTTAAAAAAAATTGTGTTTCATTTTAAAGTCACACTAATAATAATAAAAAAAGTCACACTAATAAAATTGTCACATGTCAATTAAAAACAGCATATTTAAAAGTTATGACTGTATTAGTCCAAGGAAAGTATAGAAAGATAGGAATTATACCACAAGAATTTTGCGATACTCTGAGATGAGGAAGACAACGTAGTCAGGAAGTGCATATTCACGAGATCTAGCAGAGAATGGAATTACGTAATAGTTGTTGACAAAGTCATTGCCACCTAAAGTTATCAGCACAAGTGCTTGGTTCACTAAATTCTGAGCCTCTTTTTCTCCAATCAGTGCACTCACCCTCTGCTGATACTGTCTGAAGTACCCCAATTGGGCACCAATTCGGATTATGTTTATCTGCGCGCAAATTACACACAGTTAGATAGATGCAAGGTTTTAAATTGTGGTCGCGGTTGTAGTTGCATCGTGAAATTGCAGACAAATGCATCTAAAATTATTATTGTTAGACTTACGAATTGGACTCCGGTGTCATTGAGAATTCCTATACCAGCTGAAGCAAAGTTGGCACCATTAAGTAGCTTCTCACCATCCAGCTCAGGACTCAAGTATGGTAATGTGGGTTCTGAGCCAATTTTCTCACCTATGATCGACATGCACCATAATCATGTTTAAATTAAGAAAACGAAAGCTACTGAAACTATGACCACTTTTTGTAGTTACTTTATATCCACAAGTAACAGTAGTGACTAAACTATAAACAACTATGCTGATAAATGAAATAACGTATAGATAGATGTATGAGGAGCCAACTTATAAGGTCAGGCATGTTGAGGCCATTGGAGAAACGACCGGAGGCTCTATGAGATGCAGAATCAATTCCATAAGGGTACGCGTCTGCACGAGCAGTGGTGGCGAGGTAGTTGTTGTTGCCGTTGTCAACGAGCGAATCGCCGAAAACAAAAAATGCTCGTGCCTCAGCTTTTGGAGCAACATTGCTCCAGGTGGTGATAATCAACAGACATGCAAGTATAGACAATGAAGAGACAACCCTTGGGTTGTTTTGGTCCATGGTAGTGTCAACTTGAAAATGAAACCACAGCTATAATGGTGAATAATGCACTCTTTTTCTCTAGCTAAGATCCTGCTTCTGAATGAGAAAGTAATGTGAGTTATATAATTCTCAATTGATGTGAAGTTCGTTGTGTAAATTAAATGGCCTTTGCTACTCTTATAACAGATAGAGAAAGGATGTAGTTATGATGCATGAAAGTATCTTTTTTTTTTCACCATTCCCACCATGGTTTTAAATTTGGTCATGGCCTTGGTTAGATTGCACTGAAATTACTACAGTTGTAAAAAGTTGTTGCTAAATGCAACTTATATCTATGATTTAGATTCTATTGTCAATTGAGGAGTGCTAGAAGCCTAGAACACTCTTTTAAAGACACTCACTCACGCATTCTTTATGGTTGATTTATTTTCAAAATAGACAATGAGTTTAAAAGAATTTGTCGGTAGCATTTCTAAAATCAATTTAAAATAAACTTTTATGAGTAACTTATGTCACCGAGAGTTAAGACTCAGAAAAATATAAGCTGGTCCAAATACAGACTAGCTACGATCTAAAACCCTGGCTTTCCTGCTAAATTATGTATTGTCAATTTTATGTTGTAAAGATTTCTTCTTAGAACAATTTGATCAGTTACTTTTCTAATAATGTGACAGCATATGTTAAAAAGAATCAAAGTTCTACTGCCTAGAATTTATAGAGCTTCAATTATTTTTAACGGTGCTACAGTGTGTTCAATGCAGCATGGCCTACAGCTAGCTGTAGTTTACTCTGCTTCATCTCTTTATATTGCTTTTGTCTGACTTTCACACTGTGACCATAGTTATTACTGCACATTTTCGGTGTATCAAGAATTTACTTCTGCAGCATTGCTGGCCCGCTAGTAGGTTCGAGCTTTCATTCAGTTTGCGAGGTAGATAAAAAGTGAATCTATGTGTTATTTTTTTCATTTTGATCATACTTCTCGAAACAAGCTTGAATTCTCTCAGTAGAGAAGTTGAATTATGCATCAAGTGCCTATTGGATTTAACTGATTTGGAGATATATCTGTATCTCTCCAATTTATTTTTAGTTCGTATGGTGTACTAGCACCCAATAGAAATGTATTACAAGATTGAATATAAGACATGAAACAGAGCAAACACGGTAATGTTAATTGTTAACCTCGTAATGTTAACTTGATGCTATTTCCTGTTTTTTATTTTCAAATATTATACGAGGAGGGATATATTGACTCTAGGAGTCAGTTAAAAAAGTTATTCCCAATCTTGACCATTCATTTTATTTTAAAATAATGGCTGTGATCATTACCCAGCAATCTCTCACGTGACTTCTTTCTCCATTTCCTCTCTCACCCTTTCCCTGTTCTTCTTCGTTACCCTCAACCAAGCCAGCAGACAAAACCTCTATCAGTAGCTTCACCGTTATACGAATCTCCAAATCAGCTTCATCAACACCTATAAATCTTCTCGGATCTCACCCTCCCTGCTCTCCGTCGTGAGTTCGAACCAAAAGGGTCCGATTCCACTCCAAAATGTATACCCACTTGGCCCCTTGCTCGAAAAATAACCCCTAGTTCCCATTCTGTCGAAGCTCGCACGCCGCTACAAGACCAGAGCAATCGCTGCCATGGCTGCGGCGTGAGAATTGGGGTTGCGGACATGATAAATTTGATTTTCATAGACAGGATTTTACTTTGTTATATATAAATAAAATAAACAATCAGGTTCGTATAGCAATTAGCAAGGCAAAGAGGTGTTTATGTTATCACTCATTATTATCATAAGATTCATATGAAAAAGAAATGTTGAGTTGCAGTAGATCCACAAAAATGTTTACAAGAAGAACGAGAAAATGCGAGAGGAATTGGGGAGAGGAAGGAGTCACATGACAGATTATAGGGTTTGATCAGAAAACATAGTCTAACAAGTTTATAACATTACAAAATGATGATAACATTTAAAAAACATCATATGATATCCAATCATTTGTACAAAACATTGTTCAAAAGTTCATGATTCAAAACATCATCAAAAAATCTGTGAAGTGGACGTGGATAGGTTAGTGGTCTTCCCTTCCTCTGATTTGTCACGTTGGTCCGCGTACTCTGCGCAACGAAGTCCAAGCTGTAGATAATCCTAACTTATGTTCCTTGCGCCGGTCCTCCAAATTCTTCTTCTAGCCCTATTGTCAAACACTTTTGGGCTCGTATGTACCAGGCATGAATAAAACATAATTTCATATTAGATAAGAATGAAAATATTACACATGAAAGCATGATAAATGAAAATAAGTTGTACCTAAAAACTAACCACCGCAGAAACACTATCTAACTCTCATAAACTTGGGGGTACCAGCAGAGGATGTGAGATATGGAGATACCATGTCTAGATTGGCGAATGTCTCCCAACTATCAATTGTCTCCTTGGTCGTATGTGGTGTGCTGGTAGGACTTGAGGGGCACGAGGGATCCTCCGCCTGTGTATAAGCTGTCCAAGGACCCTCTTCGGCAGATGAGGTTGTATGATTGCAAACACCGAATGTACCCCCGAGTACATAGAGGTGCCTTGGAATGGACGGTGCTCTCTATACTCAACATATGGCCACCAAATGACGGTGTTTAGAGTTATGTCATCCAAATCAAGCCGCATTTTAAATATCAGACCATCAATCCTAAGGAGAATCCATTAGGACGACCTTGGCTTGTTCTCTGTGTACTCTACATTAGCACCTTTGTAGAAAATGGACCGTAGGGAATGCTCATAGTTCCATGTTCGTAATATGAACATGCAAATGTATAAGACAAAAGGTGTGTATTAAAGCAACAAAAATGTGAAGTTCGAAATGAGAGTCAAATCGCCAAGAGAGTCATGTAACCCACAATATGCTTAATCGTCTTTAAACTGGTCATACAATGATACAAATATACAAGGGTGGTTGCGCCCATGCATATGTTCAATATTGTCCAGATCCACAAACAGTGAAAGGTAGAAAATTTTATGTATGTCTAGCTCTTGTCAGCAAAAAGGGTGCAACTAACAAAGTAGAGAAGAAAGATTCTAGTTGTGGCCTCGAATCGCTCACCAGTAATATTAACATGCACATGTATGAATAACTCAACAAAACTACATTAACCAAAAAAGAGCCCCCAAAGCAACTTATGTACACCTATACTCCTTTCCTCCACAAAGACGGGGAAATATGGTCCAAGTGCAAGCCCTTGGGCCCTCCGGGAAGTAGCTCCTGTTGTGGTGGTCGTGGTGATGGTGGAACATCATGTTGTTGTGGTAGTGGTGGTAGTTGATCCTCCTCTAGTGGTGGCTTCTCAACCTATGCACTGCGCGCAGATGTAGTTGGTGGTATGTGATTTTTATGACCTCTTGCTCTGTGATCACCTATCATCGCTCCTCCTCCTCTATTTATAGTCACAATAGAACTACAATAGAATAAACAATATGTAGTTAAGAGGACAATTGCAATCAATTTAGCAAAATAAACAACACTCCATCTATTCCTAATTATAAGACCTTCTTCAAATAATTACACTTATTAAGAAAACATATAATAAGGTTAATCGATGTATTGGTTTTAAATGTATATATATATAATCTTACAAATTTACCCTTTAATATCTTGCATTGGGTTGAAGAGAAATAATTATTACTGATAACCAAAATTTTGGAATTATAAAAGTTTAATAATACATGAAAAAGAGTAATAATTTTTTTTGAAATTTAGTGGGGTGTCTTATATAAAAGGGAAGTATGTCACAAAAAAATTGTAACTAGGAATGGGGGAGTATAACATAGCTACCAAGTTTTAGAACCAGTATGTATTAACACTACCGAGTTTTAGAAATAGGTAGTTTACCAAACAAATGAACTGTAGATGTTCTTAAACTACTATGTTTTAGAACTATAGTATTATAATGCATACTGAGCTCTAAACACTTGTAAGGTCCAACCACTCCTACTATCATGATTAAGAAGCCGATACCAACCTAAAACTATTAAGTTCTAAAACACGAAACATAATTACCTTCAAACATTACCTAGTTTTAAAACCCGTTACGTATTTCACTATCATGGCTATCGGGTTTTAGAACTTGTCATTGTCCTAAATTATTGGGTTTTAAAACCAGGTACGACTAAGCTTCACTCCAAAGGCGGGAGCTTCATCACAAACAACATCGTATGAAGAGATGTAAGAAAGAAAATGAAGAATGGAGAGGAGCTTAACAAATGGGGAAGAATGCAACAAGTGTGGTGTGAGGATGGAAGTGAAAGCTCAAGAAGGAAAAGAGAGAAAGTGAGGTAGTGAGAAAGAAAAAGATGAAAATAAATGGGAAGGATGGTGTGTGCGGTGAAGAAGAAAAAGGATGAAGAGGAGCAAGGGGTGTAGAGGGGTGTTTAGAAAAGAGGGGGTGGAATTTGGGTAACAAACAGTCAAACACAATGAGATCAGGGTATAGGAATCTTGGGCCTTGTTTGTATTGTCAAGCCCAAAACTCCTTTTTGAGAGTATACGTGTTTGACAAAAAATGCTATAGACAAGTTCTTTTATTTTTTTTTGACATAATAGACAAGTTCGTACCAAGAAAAAAAAAGTTATGGACAAGCAACCAGAGTCGTCTCAACCCTTATATGCCAGTAAAGCCCTCGCTTTAGGCCCCAATTTTTGTTTTATAAAAAAACTAATATATATTTCAAAGGAAATTATCCAAGAATAGACCAATTAAATAGCATATTGAGTGCCTAAAAGAATGGATCTATTAAGTGCAACATTTATTTTTAATTAAATTCAATTTATTGTGTATTTTGAATTGATAAAAAGCCGAGGAAGAGTGACTTTTCATTTGATCTCTTTGAATTCTTCTTCTTCTACCCTCTTGAATAATGATATTTTTGGATTTCTTTTCAGCATTGAGAAAATAAGGTCATTTGATCATGAAAAGTTAAAAGAATATTGTCTTAATCTTGAACTTTCATTAAAACATAATGAAAACTTAGATATTGATGAACTGGATTTATTTACGGAATTAAACATTTTAAAAGAAATTATACATGTAGAAATGATACACCAATTGACATACTTAATTATGTAAAAAGAATTGATTCTTTCCCAAATGCATATATTTCTTGTAGAATAATTGTAACAATTCCTGTAAGTGTTGCTTCTGTGGAACATAATTTTTCAAAATTAAAATTAATAAAATCATATCTAAGATAAAAAAATGTCTAAACAAAGATTAAATGGTTTGGTTTTATTATCTATTGAATTTTTTAAAAAGAAATCGATTATGATAATTTAATAAACAATTTTGCATTTCAAAAAACCCGAAAAATAAATTTTATATATAAAAAAATTAATTTTATAAATGTTCAATTCTTAGAGTTCGCTTTAGGCTTCAATATTGGTTGAGACGGCCCTGCAAGCAACTATTTATGATTTGACAAAAAAAAAAAGGAAATATTCATGAACAGTGGCTATCAAAAGTGAATAAAATATATATAATTTTTAAAATAAGTTAAATAAGATCACTTCTTATAAAAATATTCTGTTAAGTATAAATTTATATAGGCTTAAATAAGTTTTTGGTCCCTAACCTTTACTAAATGCTTGACATTGGCCGAATAACGAATAAATCAATTATAAATCAATTATAAAATGTGTTCAAAATGTGTCTAAACAGATATTACTAAAATGGTGATGTTGAGCCCATTGGACGAAACCAAAGCTGGGCATTTCTAGTTAATTACAAAAGAATGTGTGATATGGAGCACAGTCCATATTTGTTAACAAATCAGAAACGCATAGGTCATGGTCTGTCGTGAATATCTGACAAAAAGAAACAAAGAATCTTGGGACAAAAACACCAACATATGGTGTACAATTTACAAGCCCAGAATCATCAATTTTGGTGCAGCAGCAGTATTACCCCACTGCAACAATTAGAAATCAACACGTAGTGAGGACCACTCTCAGCAACTCAAATGTCAATCTCAACAAAATAATGAGCCTTCAGGCTTCAACCACATCTTCAACCACATGTTCTGCACCTTCTGCTTGACTGGTAGTTGTTCACATTTGAACAACTTGTTGGCTAGCTACTAGATGAAGGAATAATGGTTAAATTACTTAATGGGATTTCACTTTTGTTTTTCGCCTGAAAATTTGCAGTGATATACCTCAATCCGTTTACATAAAATGTGCTTTTGGTCCTTGCCGAATGGTGAAGTTCCGGCGACCTAGCCTGATGGTAGGCGAAGATAGCTAGAACAATGAAAACCAAAGTAGCAAGTTACAATTGATGGTCTAGTGAATTAGGAGAGTAAATCTTTACATGTGCGGAAGTACACCAACAAGAAGAAAAAATATTGAGCACAAAAGCTCATAAATTTAATGTAGTTCGCTACGCCTCACTTGAATTTACGATTTCAATAAAAATATTTTAGGCTTAAAGGGTCAAATGGCCCCTGAGATTACAAAGGGAATCAGTTCCAGGACCTAGAAAAAAATTTCATCAAATTGGGTCCCTAAAAAAAATTAATTCAATTAAGGTCAAATGTTGTCACATCTCAATTTTGTCCTAGTCACCGTTACCACGTGGCTTTTTTTTTTAATACCAATTAATATTTTCATTTTATTTTATTTCCAACTCATTTCCTAAAAAATAAAACCTAAATCTAACTAAAACTAAACCTAATCCTAATCTGAAAACCTCACCATCTTCTCCCCTCTCACAACAATTCCTCACCACCACCACAACAACACTCCGAACCGGAACTGGAACCAACAGGTCGGGCCGGGTTCACGATCAAGCTCATCAACGAGATGAACAACATGAAGAACAAATCAGCCTCGTTAAGATCCAGAACCTTAACCAACGGCAAACCCGCACGCTTGGATTCAGATCGGGAGAGATCCGACCACTCTGCCATGTGCTGGTGGCCGGGGTACTTGAGTGACGCCATATCGTTCTCATCGGCGCATGAGCCACGCGCGAGGGAGTGGTGGTAGATAACACCGTGGGTGAACCTGCGTGCGAGATCGTAGAGGTAAACTTTGACAGCAGGGGGTTTAGGAGTGCTGGTGGCGGTGGTGTCGAATGCCACAGAGGAATCAGTGGGGTGGAAGAAGGCGTATTTGAGGTGGTCATGAAAACTGGGTTTGGGTTTTCTGCTCTTAGCTTTGATTGTTGTTGTTGTTGTACCTTCTTCGTTGTAGGTGTTCATGAAAACTGACTTTAGGGTTTCTTTGGATTGCAAGGATTTGAGGTGGCTGGACAGAGGTTGGGGATGGTGGTGGGGTGGAAAATATGGGTCTTCACCTCATGTTTCTGGGTCTGTTTCACAGGACAATGGGTGGTGACAGGAGATTCAAAGCTTTTGAAGTCTGGGGCATATATTATCTAATTGATGCTCCTTAGCAATGTGGGGGAAGAAGATGTTGGGGTTAACAAAAGAAGAAGAAGAGGCTGAAGATTAGTGAAGCAGATGAAGGCCATTTTATCTGGGTTTTGTTCTTGAGATGGAGATTGAAGAAGAGTGATGAAGATTATGTGTTTAATTTGAATTTAGTTCAGGGATTTATTTAGCTTAGGGATTTTATTAAGTTTTTTAATTTTTTTCTGTTTATATAATTGAGTTGGATTTTAAAAAAAAATTTTAATTAATTTTTCTAATTAAAAAAAATAAAAAAGCCATGTGGTATGAGTCTATTGTCATTTTAAGCACCGTAATGTTGCTCTTTTAGGAACAGTTATTCCTTTAATGCAAGTGTTCGTTGGACTATTTTAGAGCTTTAGTATAATATACTTTTAAATAAATAAATAATTTTTTTGTTTTGTTTTGGTGAAGAAAAATATTACGAAGTCTATTCATGAGAATAAGGAGTCTTGTGGGAACAAAAAGAGGGGAGGCAGCGAAAGGTGGGAATTGGATTTGCCACCCCAGAGAAGGGATTTGGCACTCTTCAGAAACTTAGATTTCAAAGTACTTTGGAAACTTAGATTCCAAAGTACTTCGGAAACTCAGATTCCAAAGTACCCTTCTTTTAATTTTCTCTTAAAAAAAAAATTCTCCACTTTTACGTGTTTAAGTACTTTAGAAAGTCAAGTTCCGAAGTACTTAAAATCCTGGGGTGTCAATTCTAGTTGCAATTATTTCGGGAACTAAGTTCCCTAACTAGTTATCCTCCTAGTTCGGAAACTAAGTTTCATAATTACTTCGGAAATCGAGTTTCCAAAGTGCTTTGGAAGAACTTTGGAATGTGAGATTCCGAAGTACTTTGGAAAGGGACATTCTGAATTGTGCTCGAGTCAGTAACCAACAATGGAGTGGAAAAAAAAACCCACAATAAACTTAAACTTAAACACATTGAGTATATTGTGAAAAAAAAAAACTTACCAACAAAAAGAAGTAGTGGTGATGCAAGCAAATGGTGGAGGGTGGTGCAATATGGTGGTGGAGGGAAGAAGAAGAAAAGTGAAGGAAGAGTAATGGTGGAGGAGGGAAATGAATATGAGGGAGTACAGGGGTTGGTGGTGGGGTTAGTGGTGGAGGAGTAATGGTGGAGATGTTGATGGTGGAGTAATGGAGGAGTAAAGGTGACAGCATGTGACCCGATGGCTTCGGAAAGTGAGTTTTCATCAGATTCTGAAGTACTTTGGGATCTTAAATTCCAAAATATTTAAGTGCAGGACATTTCCGTATTTCTTCACTTTAAGGCCTTGTTTGGTGGGAAAGAGATGGAGAAGAGATTGAGGGAAGAGAGAGAGATAGGAGAGAGATTCATCAAGTACCTGTGTTTGGTACCAAATTAATGTGGAAAGAGAGAGATAAAGGGTGGAGTTTTATTGCTTTTTGCAGTCTTCGCGTTTTGCGAAGAGATGGGGCCAGCGTGTCAATTTCTTTTATTCCTTGCTGTTAGTGGCGGTTCTAAACCGCCACTATCTGCATTGTTGACTTTTTTGTTTTAATAAATTTTTTTTAATCAAAAGTTAATTGATTTCTCTCTCTTTCACCTCATTAATTCTCATCTCTCTATTTTATCTCTATCATACCAAACAAGCTCTAAATCTACTTTATTTCTCACATATTTCTCTTTACTTAACTTCTCTCTTCTCTACTCTCTCTTCTCTATCTCTCTCTACTCTACCAAATAAACTGTAAAGTGGGATGAGAGATCTAATGGGTGGGGTGACAAATCCAATTTTTTTATTTAGGTGTTCCAATTCAAGATTCTAACATGGAAAGCATCAAAAGAAAAACGTCCATAATTGATAAGTTCTTCGCCTACATGCAGGCCTACATGTACCGTTAAGGACTATCACTTCGATTTAATGCTCGTGCAAGAGTAACTTTTGGTCTTGTTTTATTCATGCTCTTCAATTTTGGGGGCCATGTCCCTTCTCATTTATATATGCTTATGTGGTGCTCTGGCCAATCTTCAATTCATCATGTCAATGCCATGCTCGTCTTGTTTCTCACTACTCTTTTCACATTTTTACAAAAAAATAATGGGGTTGCCTAAATGACCCATGATAAAGTTTGGGTTAAATAATCCATCATCCAATCACATTGTAGATAAATGAGTTGAAAATAAATTAATAAATAAAATTAGAAATTTTAACTCACTTATCTTCAATGTGATTGGATGATAGGTTATTTAACCCAAACTTTATTATGGGTCATTTAGATAACCTCAAAAATAATTATCTTGCAATTATCAAATGTTTACTCAACATGATTAAAGCTATGTCCCTTCTTCCAAAGGAAGTTAAATCATTATAAAATATATCAACTATTAGTTAGTAAGCGAAGATCGTAATTAAGCATTCAGTAGAATTTTGAAGTCATATAGACGTATGAGAAAAAAGAATTACAGTATAAAATTTAAAAATTAAATACAATTTGAAAGAATTAAAATTAAAATAGCAAGTCATTGGCATTTAAAATACTTATATGATCATTAGTCATCTCACTTTTACATGAAAAAGACATTGTCACTAAATGTGTCATATTTTATTTAGTCTATCATTAGACTAAGTTATATGCTACACTACCTACTGAGTGTCAATTATTGTGGTCAATAGTTCAATTTTCATTTAAGGTCAAATTAGTTAATTGGGATATCATTTGTAGTCCCAAAAAAGAAAGGAAGACTGAGTTTTAGAAGAGCTTTTGATTTTAATCAAGCAAGTATGAAGATTAGTCGGGGGTTAAATGCTAAACCCAATTCCCTTTGGGCCAAGGTGATTCGGGGTAAATATGGTTGTGGAAGTTGCATAGTGCTCGTTGTTCGAAAGTGTAATACGAAATCCCTTATGAGGAAGGGAATTTGTAGGAGTTGGGAGACACTTATGTCGGGTTGTAGGTAGAAGGTGTGTGGGATGGAAAGATTATCAGGTTCTAGAAAGATGCTTGGTTGCACTATGAACATATTTTGGAGTGAGAGTGCATTCAGGAAATCCCCCAAGATAGTGCAAATATTCCACTCCATTACTTCTACGAGGAGGGCATAGGGTGGAAGTCTTATATGTTCTCACGTTTTCTGTCTTACAAGGAATTTCTAATGGTTGTTCCCCCTGATTCGGTTCGTGCAGAGAATAAGATGGTTTCGATTGGAATGTCCTATGGTTCCATCACTATGTGATATGCGTTCAATCTAGTGGTAGGGACTCCAACTGCACTCTTACGGCTAGAATATTGTGGAAACATGCTTGTAAGCTTCTTAATCATGGAATCTTATCAAATGTATGAAGGGTCCATAGACATATGGGGAACTCTGATCTTTGCATCATTAGTGTCACTTACCAAGAGTACTGCCTGCATCTACCTACATTTTTTAGAGATTGTTCAATGGTGTCTCATTTTTGGAGAATAGTGTTGCAGATCAAAGGGATGTTGGGTTCTTTATGACATATTTGAGGAGTAGATTGCGAGAGACGTCTAAGGAAGGGAGCGCGCAAAAAGCTGAGTTGATTTGCCAGGGTTCTTTGTATATATATATATATATATATCCGCCACGCTCAAATCGAGATTATGGGAACAAGTTAGTATGAAAAAAAGAATTTAATTAGTAAGTACTAAACATGTAAGAAAATACTCCCTCCGTCCCTAATTATAAGCTAAACTTTTAAAAATCACACTTATTAAGAAAACCATAATTGATGCATTGGTTTTTGACAAAATGGTACAACCTTCCATCTTTACCCCTATTTAAGACAAAACTGTAACACCCCGATTTCGGTGGCGTCACTTTAGTAACCAAAATAAAACTTAATGCGGAAAAACGTGAATATTTTTTTTTTAATAATAACTAAGACAAGACTGAATTAAATAAAACCCAAAAGCGAAAAGCAATAGAATTAATATACAATATATAAACAGTCCCCGCTGTAGTAGCAACCTCGTCACGAGTAACCTCCAGTGACGGAAAGAAAAGTGCAACGCCCGTAAGCAACATATACAAACCAAATAAAAAGGGTGAAGTGCCCGCAACACCATCCCTCAAGACTGAGAATCAGCTGACCCAATGGCCTGAAAATAAGACCTCCTAAGTCCAACCAACTCTCTGTGATTCCCGTAAGGAAACCACACAAAAAGCTATAGGCGGATCTACCCTGTCCCCTAAGTAACAAATGAAGCAAGACTGTCAGAGCTAAAACTCTACTCCTACACTAATCCTAACTCGAGGAGCTCATACCAACACTCAAAACTATGTGCTAGCATGATCGTCGTCTGAATCAGAATCCAGGACGACCAAGTCTACTAACCCTATCCGTCCTCCCCTCGCAACCGCAGTGCGCTCCGATGCTGGACTCACGGGCTTAGGGCCCGAACCCTAATCATCAATGATCGCAACAGAGGGTGCACTAGACCCTGCCGAAGGCACTCCCACTGGAATCTCCTCTGAGGGATCCTCCTCCTCTGAAGATGACGGTGGCGGCGGTGCTCCTCCGAATCCTGGTCCGCAGTGAACGCCCGGTGGCAAGTTGAAGCTGATAGAGCATCGCCTCAACACTCCTGACCTCAAGAGTCCTCCACTGTCCACGTGATCCTCCATGATACGCCCCGAATACGTCGCTCGGTGGCTCGCGGGGTCAACCACCCACGACCCGGGGTCGTCCTGATCGATCATCTCATACCTAATCCCCCCCGAAGGGTGGACCATGGTGTACCAGTCCGCAATATTCATCTGACAAAAGGCGTTGTCCGCCAAAACACACACAGAAGACGCGAGGGTCAACTCTAAAGAACTATGTAGATAATAAACCCAATAGGTACAAATAATAGATAGCCACTTAGGCTTATAACTAGAGATATCATTCATAGGGTTGCATGTTCCACAAAATCATAACGACAATAATAACAATTAGCATGTTCCAAGTAAGTTTATCAAATAGCAACCACACTCATCAACTAAGTCAGTATGCATGTTGCGTGATATGTATGCAGGTTAACCCAGTCAACCAATATGCAATCCGGAACGGATGGACATCAACGGATCAGCCCTTCACCAGCCACGGTGGTGCCATTTCGGCTCGCGTGTCTCTTACTCCAACAACAACGGTAGTCAGATCAGCCGTAACCCGTAGGTCTGCCATTTCGGTCTGCTACAAGAGACGTCTACAGACGCTCTATCACGGAAATCCGGGTCTTATGACCATTTTGGAATCCGACGAGATCCAGAGTACGTCCTGTGTTAATACCCCATTAATGTTGCATGAATGCAGGATGATTAGTCAAACAACGTCTCCGTCCTCACTCGACACGTCGCCACGTGTTCTAGGTAAATTAAAGTCTCTAAAATCTTACCCTAAGGCAAAGTCGATTCTGCGACAAAAGACACACTTCACAACACACATCGCTGCTCCAACAGCACAAGAGTATCACATACTCGGGAACTAACGGTTCCCCGGACTTATCCCCAGGATAGCACAACAACCAACGCTGCTCCAACAGCACAACAACCAACGCTGCTCCAACAGCACAACAACAACAGACTCAACACTTGGATCCGACGACACTTCTCGTTTTCCAAAACTATGATTTTCATCCAAAGCCTCCTTTCGAGATTATTACCCTTACTTAAAGATTTAGAGGTTGTTTAATGTCTTATGAATTTTCTTTTCAAAATAATATCCTTTTTAGTCTTATCGCAATTCCTATAAGTTCTCGGGATCTTCGAATCCCCAAATGACTCCAGAGAATGTCTCGATCCATAAACCCTATACAAGGCCCGAACCTCGTTCGTCCTATCAAACTTTCTCAAAACTCTCAAAATAAAATCGGCATGACCTGCCCGCTATTCTCACCGTTCAGAATCTCAGATTCCAGTACAGAGCATATTTAAATCATCACAATCAACAACATGTCATATATCAATAAATCGCATCATAAACACTTAGCACTTAGCATATACAGCATGCACCACACATCCTAGATTACCCACATAGCACATAGCATGTAAGTCAATCTTCAAAAACATTCAGTAGATGAATCATCTACATTGTCAGCCAAAGCCTCAGAAAACATTTTCAATCACACACAATCTCAGTGCATAAACAGTAAACAATGTCGAAATATCGACCCTAAGCATTAACTAGAGATTCAGTGAGAAGCCCTCACCTGCAGATTCTCCAGGATTATCTTCTAACACTTGTTCACAAGCAAAGCGTTGCTCCTCAGGAAATTCCTCAAAAGTTCCTTTAAAGCAAAGTCACAGAAATACTATCAGAATCTATCGAGAACTAAGCTATCGATACTTACTAAGGTTACACGAAGTAATCTATACTCTAAGGTACGACAATCTAGCGCGAAAGACAAGTTTTCGGAAAAGGAAATTTCCTCCTCCCCCCTCTAATAGGCTCGGCCACTTTTCACAATTAAGGGGCTCGATTTTTCTTCGATCAAACTTGGTTCCTATGCTTTCATAAGCCGTAACTAAGGGTATTCTGAACTCGGAAAAATTATCGGATCAAAAACTGTCGCAGGGGTATTTTGGTCATGATTTTTAACTTAGGATTTTCAAAACTGAAATCCCAAAAATAAAATTTTGCAGGGACGTCACCAACGACGTTTATGACGACTAATCCTACTAGCACTAAGCTAAGGCGATAGTTTTCAGCCTAAAGGTTGGAACTTTACTCAAAAACTACATAAATGGGTATTTTAGGCTAGAATTGATTCCGACGGAATTCCGGCGACATAACGGAAAATCTAATCCGGCAGAAGTGATCTTGGGCACATATAGAAGAGGTTTAGAATCAGAAATGAAAGATTCAGGATAGTTTTGCAAAAACCCATAAACTATCCACTCAGAAAACTCTACAGAAAAGCTATGGAAAAAGCGATCAGAGGTAAGGATTAGCGACTATACCTCGAAACCTTGAAGCAGCGACTAACGGATCAACGATCAAGCAAGTAATGAAGAAAACTCTTCTTCCTTCTTCCTTGTTGAAGCTCGCGGGTTTGAAGAGAGAAATGGAGGAGAATTTGAGTTTTTCTTCCTTTCTTTGCTATATATAAAGGTTGGAAATTCGCGGGAAAATGAAAGTTTCGCGAATCTGATTTTTCCGGCGTCATTCTCCGTGAATTATTAGATATGTTTTGGCAAAGGAATTCCTAAGCTAAGTAGATGTCTCCTTGTATTTTTGGCAACTAATGCAAAGTCGGTGCAAAGTCGGTGTAAAACTATTTTACCCGATAAGTTGCTTTTTGCATCGAATGTCGGAATGGAAAACTTCCTTCGGAAGAAAGATTGAAATCATCAAGAGAAATGGGTGTACGCGTGTAGAATATTCATTTGAAGCTCTGAATAGATAAAGTCCCCATAGTCGGGTGATTCTAGGGTTTTGAAATACCAGGGATTCGGTTTCGGCAAACTTCCGATGATTGGAATCGGACGTTCGTAGATCCTAGAGTTTCGCCTCGAGACGATCGTGATATATGGAAAAAGAGAAGTTCTAACATTTCTCTGAAGATTTTTGGAATTAACTGCCATCGTGCCTAAAAGTGAAAATTAGCTATATACTAGGGTTTCTGACCTAGGTTTAAGCGTAAAACGTTCGTGCTATAACTTTTATCGATCATAATGCAATCCTTGAACTTTTCCTGAACTTTCTCCTTCATAAATATATTTCATTTAATAAACTTTCGTTCAGGTTTCCCTTCACATTACATCAACCCTAATCGTGAATAAGAAGTTTATTCACTTAGCATAAACTTAAAAACTCGGGCCTTACATTACTACCCTCCAAAAAGAAAGTTTCGACCTCGAAACTTAAGGGTTAGTAAAAAGTTCTGGATACTGTTCTTGAATCTTCTCCTTCAGCTCCCATGTCGCATCACCAGTGTCTTTATTCCAAATGACCTTCACTAACTCGATCTCTTTCCCTCTCAACTGTTTTATCCCGGTGTCACCAATGCTAATTGGCGGTGTCTCGAAAGACAGATCATCCTTCAACTCAATATCATCCAGCTCGATAACATGTGTCGGATCCGCAATATATTTCCTCAGTTGTGACACGTGGAATACATCATGAATATTTGATAGAAATGGAGGTAGTGCAATCTGATATGCGACTGGTCCAATTCGACGAGTGATCTGATACGGTCCAATGAACTTGGGCGTAAGCTTCTTTGACTTGATTGCTCGACCAACACCCGTCGTCTGAGTAACTCTCAGAAATACATGATCTCCTTCTTCGAACTCCAGAGTTCTGCGCCTCTGATCTGCATAACTCTTCTGTCTACTCTGAGAAGTCCTCATCTTCTCTCTGATCTGCTTGATCTTCTCAGTGGTCTGTTGCAGAAGTTCCGGTCCTACCAACAGATTTTCTCCGTTTTGGTACCAACACAAAGGTGTTCTACACTTGCGGCCATACAAAGCCTCATACGGTGCCATACCAATGCTCGTATGAAAACTGTTGTTGTATGTGAACTCAATCAATGGCAATAAGGTATCCCAACTGCCCTTGTTGTCTAGAACGCAAGCGCGTAGCAAATCCTCCAACGACTGAATAGTTCTCTCAGTCTGTCCATTAGTCTGAGGATGATAAGCAGAACTTAGTCTCAGCCTCGTTCCCAAAGCTTCTTGAAGAGCTCCCCAAAAATGTGATGTAAACTTCGGGTCTCGATCGGATACAATACTTGTCGGTACTCCGTGAAGTCGTACAATCTCCGCTATATATATCTCTGATAGTTTCTCCACGTTGTACGTAGTCCTCACCGGTACGAAATGAGCCGACTTAGTCAGTCGATCCACGATTACCCAAATAGAATCGTATCCCTTCTGAGTTCTTGGCAAAGCCACGACGAAATCCATCGATATGCTATCCCATTTCCATTCTGGCACATCCAAGCTTTGTAGCATACCTGAAGACTTCTGATGCTCCACCTTCGCCTTCTGACATGTCAGACATGCAGCTACATACTCAGCCACTTGTCTTTTCATTCCTGGCCACCAAAAATTCACCTTCAAGTCCTGGTACATCTTCTTCATTCCAGGATGAATGCTTAACTTGCTCTTGTGACCTTCATCCATAATCAATCTCCTCAAGTCAGGGTTGTTAGGCACACAAACCCTATCCTTGCACCGTAGGATATTGTCACTTCCCACCTTGAATTCTGGGTCCTTACCTTGACTTACCAAATTTCTTTTCCCGAGCAGAAACTCATCTTGTAACTGTTGGTCTCGGATTTCTTCCATCAACCCATTGGTAATTCTGATCATCCCGAACTTCAGTTCTCCCTCGGATAATTTCACATCCAAGCTCAAATCTCGAAATTGCTCTAACAGCTGCAGCTCCTTCACCATCATCGACGAGATGGGCATCTTCCTGCTCAAGGCATCAGCAACAACATTCGCCTTCCCAGGATGATATTGCAGAGTGAACTCGTAATCTTTGAGAAATTCCATCCACCGACGCTGTCTCATGTTCAGCTCCTTCTGCTCAAACAAATACTTCAAGCTCTTATGATCACTAAATATGGTGAAATTGCATCCATATAAGTGATGTCTCCAAATCTTCAGCGCAAATACGATTGCAGCTAGTTCCAAGTCATGAGTCGGATAATTCTTCTCATGCACCTTCAGTTGTCTTGAAGCATAAGCAACCACTTTCCGATGTTGCATCAGCACACATCCCAAACCTTGATGCGAAGCATCACAGTATACCTCATAAGGTTCCTCCGGTTGCGGTAAGACGAGTACAGGTGACGTCGTCAACCGTTCCTTCATCGTCTGAAAACTAGTTTCGCACGCTTCAGTCCATGCAAAAGGTTGGTCCTTCCTCGTCAGTTGAGTCAAAGGTCCAACTATCTTCGCGAAGTTCTCGATGAAACGACGATAGTACCCCGCCAAACCGACAAAACTTCTGATCTCCGTCACTGTCTTCGGCCGTTCCCACGACAATACGGTCTCTACCTTTGCTGGATCCATAGCTATCCCCTCCTTAGAGATCACATGGCCTAAGAATTTTACCTCTTTGAGCCAAAATTCGCACTTAGAAGGATTGGCATACAACTCCTTCTCCCTCAGCACTTGTAAAACTTGTCGCAAGTGCTCCTCATGGTCTTCAGCATTCTTTGAATAGATCAGAATGTCGTCGATAAACACCACGACGAATCGATCCAGGAATGTATGGAAAGTCATATTCATGTAAGCCATGAATATTGCCGGCGCATTTGTCACCCCAAATGGCATCACTAAGTACTCATAGTGTCCATAACGGGTTCTGAATGCCGTCTTCTGGATATCCTCGGTCTTGACCCTGATTTGATGATAACCCGACTTCAGGTCGATCTTCGAGAATATTGTAGCTCCTCGTAGTTGATCCATCAAATCATCAATCCTAGGTAACGGATACCTATTCTTGACGGTTACCTTGTTCAGTTGTCGGTAGTCGACACATAATCTCGACTTCCCGTCCTTTTTCTTCACCAATAAGACTGGCGCTCCCCAAGGTGAAACGCTTGGTCGTATGAATCCCTTCGACAAAAGATCTTCGAGTTGGGACTTCAGTTCCACTAGCTCCGCAGGTGCCATACGATATGGTGCAATCGAAATCGGCCCTGTTCCCGGTACGATGTCTATAGCAAACTCAATGTCGCGCACAGGCGGCAATCCAGGTACATCGCCAGGAAAAACATCCGTGAATTCTTTCACCACTGGAATACTGCCAACTTCTGGGTTTCCTTTGCTCTCCAAGCTTAGCAAAACAGAATACTCCTGAGATCCCTCGTTCAAAGCGACGCTGATGTGATTGGTAGATAGATACTCGGAAAGATCCGAATCAGGGAATACCACTCTCTTTCGGTTGCAGTCCAAAAGACAATGATAGCGGGACAACCAATCCATTCCTAGGATAACATCTAGGTTCTTAAGAGTTAGGCATACTAGGTTAGCATGGTAGATCCTATTGTTGTATGTTATCGGACAATACATGCATGCTGAATTAGCAAGTAGAGTCTTGGCAGGAGTAGCAACTATCAGATCGAAGCTCAAAGCAGTAATAGGAAGTCTTAATCTGATTGCACAATCTCTAGAGATAAATGAATGCGTTGCTCCGGAATCAAAAAGTACGGATAGAAGATTACCGTCAATCCCGCAGTCGCCTCTAATCAGTCCATCGACTCCCTCAGCATCCTCACCATCCATGGTGTAGACTGTCGCCTTCGCAGCAGGACGCTTCCCTCGAGCTGTGTTGACGGTTGATTCCGCCTTTGGTACCTTACACTGTGCCGCAGTATGCCCCAGTTTATTACAGTTGTAACATTGAGGCCTCGTGTCGGGACAATCACGAGCATAATGCCCTGACTTCCCACACTTGAAGCAAATCAGTTCCCGGTTCTGAGTCTGACCTCCTGAACCACCAGCAGCACCCACCATGGGCCTGTAAGATCCTGATGCAAACCCTCTACCAGCAGGGCGCTGATACGGCCTCCTGTTCTGAAACCTTCCCCTGTTCTGATTATTCTGAGAGCTCGACCTCATCGGCCCTCCAGTTCCAGCCCGGTTCAACCTCCGGTTCTTCATCAGCTCCACTTCAGTGGCTTTCTCCACCACTGATTGGAATCGCATGATTCCCAGTGGCCTCACTGAGTCCTCAATATCCGGCCTCAGTCCATTCACGAAGCGCTTGCACATGTAGCGCTCGTCAACATGATCATTAAAGAATTGGAAATGCTTCGCCAAAGACTCCAGCTTCGAAGCAAATTCCGGTACAGACATACCTCCCTGGCGGAGTGTCAGAAACTGCGCCTCCCTCTCATCCCGGGCACTTGTCGGAAAATACTTTTCCAAGAATGCAGTCCGGAACGAGTTCCAGTTAATTTCGTCATGGTTGGCTTCCATGATCCCCCTAGTGCCCTTCCACCAGTATTCAGCATCTCCCAGCAGAAGATAGGTCGCCATGCCCACCTTGGCACCCTCAACAGTTTGCAGAACACCGAAAATCTTCTCGATTTCCTGGATCCAGAGATCCGCTGCGTCTGGATCAGTACCACCAGAGAACTTTGGTGGGTTTTGCCTCCTGAAGTCATTGAGGCCTTTGTTCTGGTCCAGAGTTATTTCCCTCTGGCGTGATGTTGTTCACGTGCTTCTTCAGTAGCACGCCTCATGGCATTATCATTTGCCTGTGCGGTTACCGCTTGGGCCTGCGCTGTTACCGCTTGGGCCATAGTGGCCATCATCTCAGCTAGCTGATTAGTATTCACCATGTTCTGTTAAGTTAAACAAACAGTTAGTACTCATCATAAGATAGCATCTAGTATAACTATACAATATGATTAAGCAATAACTTCAATCAATTTTTAAGCGAAAAATCGCTTGCAGACAATCAATTTTCACTCTTTGTAGAGTCACACAACCTAGCACAGAAGACCTATTCCCCAACAACTCCCGAAAGACTCGACCGTGCTCTGATACCACAATGTAACACCCCGATTTCGGTGGCGTCACTTTAGTAACCAAAATAAAACTTAATGCGGAAAAACGTGAATATTTTTTTTTTAATAATAACTAAGACAAGACTGAATTAAATAAAACCCAAAAGCGAAAAGCAATAGAATTAATATACAATATATAAACAGCCCCCGCTGTAGTAGCAACCTCGTCACGAGTAACCTCCAGTGACGGAAAGAAAAGTGCAACGCCCGTAGGCAACATATACAAACCAAATAAAAAGGGTGAAGTGCCCGCAACACCATCCCTCAAGACTGAGAATCAGCTGACCCAATGGCCTGAAAATAAGACCTCCTAAGTCCAACCAACTCTCTGTGATTCCCGTAAGGAAACCACACAAAAGCTATAGGCGGATCTACCCTGTCCCCTAAGTAACAAATGAAGCAAGACTGTCAGAGCTAAAACTCTACTCCTACACTAATCCTAACTCGAGGAGCTCATACCAACACTCAAAACTATGTGCTAGCATGATCGTCGTCTGAATCAGAATCCAGAACGACCAAGTCTACCAGCCCTATCCGTCCTCCCCTCGCAACCGCAGTGCGCTCCGATGCTGGACTCACGGGCTTAGGGCCCGAACCCTAATCATCAATGATCGCAACAGAGGGTGCACTAGACCCTGCCGAAGGCACTCCCACTGGAATCTCCTCTGAGGGATCCTCCTCCTCTGAAGATGACGGTGGCGCAGTGCTCCTCCGAATCCTGGTCCGCAGTGAACGCCCGGTGGCAAGTTGAAGCTGATAGAGCATCGCCTCAACACTCCTGACCTCAAGAGTCCTCCACTGTCCACGTGATCCTCCATGATACGCCCGAATACGTCGCTCGGTGGCTCGCTGGGTCAACCACCCACGACCCGGGGTCGTCCTGATCGATCATCTCATACCTAATCCCCCCCGAAGGTGGACCATGGGTGTACCAGTCCGCAATATTCATCTGACAAAAGGCGTTGTCCGCCAAAACACACACAGAAGACGCGAGGGTCAACTCTAAAGAACTATGTAGATAATAAACCCAATAGGTACAAATAATAGATAGCCACTTAGGCTTATAACTAGAGATATCATTCATAGGGTTGCATGTTCCACAAAATCATAACGACAATAATAACAATTAGCATGTTCCAAGTAAGTTTATCAAATAGCAACCCACACTCATCAACTAAGTCAGTATGCATGTTGCGTGATATGTATGCAGGTTAACCCAGTCAACCAATATGCAATCCGGAACGGATGGACATCAACGGATCAGCCCTTCACCAGCCACGGTGGTGCCATTTCGGCCCGCGTGTCTCTTACTCCAACAACAACGGTAGTCAGATCAGCCGTAACCCGTAGGTCTGCCATTTCGGTCTGCTACAAGAGACGTCTACAGACGCTCTATCACGGAAATCCGGGTCTTATGACCATTTTGGAATCCGACGAGGTCCAGAGTACGTCCTGTGTTAATACCCCATTAATGTTGCATGAATGCAGGATGATTAGTCAAACAACGTCTCCGTCCTCA
>NC_080043.1:32824176-33057886 GCF_012489685.1 Lotus japonicus | reverse complement strand
TCTCTCTCTCTACTCTACCAAATAAACTGTAAAGTGGGATGAGAGATCTAATGGGTGGGGTGACAAATCCAATTTTTTTATTTAGGTGTTCCAATTCAAGATTCTAACATGGAAAGCATCAAAAGAAAAACGTCCATAATTGATAGTTCTTCGCCTACATGCAGGCCTACATGTACCGTTAAGGACTATCACTTCGATTTAATGCTCGTGCAAGAGTAACTTTTGGTCTTGTTTTATTCATGCTCTTCAATTTTGGGGCCATGTCCCTTCTCATTTATATATGCTTATGTGGTGCTCTGGCCAATCTTCAATTCATCATGTCAATGCCATGCTCGTCTTGTTTCTCTACTCTTTTCACATTTTTACAAAAAAATAATGGGGTTGCCTAAATGACCCATGATAAAGTTTGGGTTAAATAATCCATCATCCAATCACATTGTAGATAAATGAGTTGAAAATAAATTAATAAATAAAATTAGAAATTTTAACTCACTTATCTTCAATGTGATTGGATGATAGGTTATTTAACCCAAACTTTATTATGGGTCATTTAGATAACCTCAAAAATAATTATCTTGCAATTATCAAATGTTTACTCAACATGATTAAAGCTATGTCCCTTCTTTCCAAAGGAAGTTAAATCATTATAAAATATATCAACTATTAGTTAGTAAGCGAAGATCGTAATTAAGCATTCAGTAGAATTTTGAAGTCATATAGACGTATGAGAAAAAAGAATTACAGTATAAAATTTAAAAATTAAATACAATTTGAAAGAATTAAAATTAAAATAGCAAGTCATTGGCATTTAAAATACTTATATGATCATTAGTCATCTCACTTTTACATGAAAAAGACATTGTCACTAAATGTGTCATATTTTATTTAGTCTATCATTAGACTAAGTTATATGCTACACTACCTACTGAGTGTCAATTATTGTGGTCAATAGTTCAATTTTCATTTAAGGTCAAATTAGTTAATTGGGATATCATTTGTAGTCCCAAAAAAGAAAGGAAGACTGAGTTTTAGAAGAGCTTTTGATTTTAATCAAGCAAGTATGAAGATTAGTCGGGGTTAAATGCTAAACCCAATTCCCTTTGGGCCAAGGTGATTCGGGGTAAATATGGTTGTGGAAGTTGCATAGTGCTCGTTGTTCGAAAGTGTAATACGAAATCCCTTATGAGGAAGGGAATTTGTAGGAGTTGGGAGACACTTATGTCGGGTTGTAGGTAGAAGGTGTGTGGGATGGAAAGATTATCAGGTTCTAGAAAGATGCTTGGTTGCACTATGAACATATTTTGGAGTGAGAGTGCATTCAGGAAATCCCCAAGATAGTGCAAATATTCCACTCCATTACTTCTCGAGGAGGGCATAGGGTGGAAGTCTTATATGTTCTCACGTTTTCTGTCTTACAAGGAATTTCTAATGGTTGTTCCCCTGATTCGGTTCGTGCAGAGAATAAGATGGTTTCGATTGGAATGTCCTATGGTTCCATCACTATGTGATATGCGTTCAATCTAGTGGTAGGGACTCCAACTGCACTCTTACGGCTAGAATATTGTGGAAACATGCTTGTAAGCTTCTTAATCATGGAATCTTATCAAATGTATGAAGGGTCCATAGACATATGGGGAACTCTGATCTTTGCATCATTAGTGTCACTTACCAAGAGTACTGCCTGCATCTACCTACATTTTTTAGAGATTGTTCAATGGTGTCTCATTTTTGGAGAATAGTGTTGCAGATCAAAGGGATGTTGGGTTCTTTATGACATATTTGAGGAGTAGATTGCGAGAGACGTCTAAGGAAGGGAGCGCGCAAAAAGCTGAGTTGATTTGCCAGGGTTCTTTGTATATATATATATATATATATCCGCCACGCTCAAATCGAGATTATGGGAACAAGTTAGTATGAAAAAAAGAATTTAATTAGTAAGTACTAAACATGTAAGGAAAATACTCCCTCCGTCCCTAATTATAAGCTAAACTTTTAAAAATCACACTATTATTAAGAAAACCATAATTGATGCATTGGTTTTTTGACAAAATGGTACAACCTTCCATCTTTACCCCTATTTAAGACAAAACTGTAACACCCCGATTTCGGTGGCGTCACTTTAGTAACCAAAATAAAACTTAATGCGGGAAAAAACGTGAATATTTTTTTTTTAATAATAACTAAGACAAGACTGAATTAAATAAAACCCAAAGCGAAAAGCAATAGAATTAATATACAATATATAAACAGTCCCCGCTGTAGTAGCAACCTCGTCACGAGTAACCTCCAGTGACGGAAAGAAAAGTGCAACGCCCGTAAGCAACATATACAAACCAAATAAAAAGGGTGAAGTGCCGGCAACACCATCCCTCAAGACTGAGAATCAGCTGACCCAATGGCCTGAAAATAAGACCCCTAAGTCCAACCAACTCTCTGTGATTCCCGTAAGGAAACCACACAAAAAAGCTATAGGCGGATCTACCCTGTCCCTAAGTAACAATGAAGCAGACTGTCAGAGCTAAAACTCTACTCCTACACTAATCCTAACTCGAGGAGCTCATACCAACACTCAAAACTATGTGCTAGCATGATCGTCGTCTGAATCAGAATCCAGGACGACCAAGTCTACTAACCCTTCCGTCCTCCCCTCGCAACCGCAGTGCGCTCCGATGCTGGACTCACGGGCTTTAGGGCCCGAACCCTAATCATCAATGATCGCAACAGAGGGTGCACTAGACCCTGCCGAAGGCACTCCCACTGGAATCTCCTCTGAGGATCCTCCTCCTCTGAAGATGACGGTGGCGGCGGTGCTCCTCCGAATCCTGGTCCGCAGTGAACGCCCGGTGGCAAGTTGAAGCTGATAGAGCATCGCCTCAACACTCCTGACCTCAAGAGTCCTCCACTGTCCACGTGATCCTCCATGATACGCCCCGAATACGTCGCTCGGTGGCTCGCGGGGTCAACCACCCACGACCCGGGGTCGTCCTGATCGATCATCTCATACCTAATCCCCCCCGAAGGGTGGACCATGGTGTACCAGTCCGCAATATTCATCTGACAAAAGGCGTTGTCCGCCAAAACACACACAGAAGACGCGAGGGTCAACTCTAAAGAACTATGTAGATAATAAACCCAATAGGTACAAATAATAGATAGCCACTTAGGCTTATAACTAGAGATATCATTCATAGGGTTGCATGTTCCACAAAATCATAACGACAATAATAACAATTAGCATGTTCCAAGTAAGTTTATCAAATAGCAACCACACTCATCAACTAAGTCAGTATGCATGTTGCGTGATATGTATGCAGGTTAACCCAGTCAACCAATATGCAATCCGGAACGGATGGACATCAACGGATCAGCCCTTCACCAGCCACGGTGGTGCCATTTCGGCTCGCGTGTCTCTTACTCCAACAACAACGGTAGTCAGATCAGCCGTAACCCGTAGGTCTGCCATTTCGGTCTGCTACAAGAGACGTCTACAGACGCTCTATCACGGAAATCCGGGTCTTATGACCATTTTGGAATCCGACGAGATCCAGAGTACGTCCTGTGTTAATACCCCATTAATGTTGCATGAATGCAGGATGATTAGTCAAACAACGTCTCCGTCCTCACTCGACACGTCGCCACGTGTTCTAGGTAAATTAAAGTCTCTAAAATCTTACCCTAAGGCAAAGTCGATTCTGCGACAAAAGACACACTTCACAACACACATCGCTGCTCCAACAGCACAAGAGTATCACATACTCGGGAACTAACGGTTCCCCGGACTTATCCCCAGGATAGCACAACAACCAACGCTGCTCCAACAGCACAACAACCAACGCTGCTCCAACAGCACAACAACAACAGACTCAACACTTGGATCCGACGACACTTCTCGTTTTCCAAAACTATGATTTTCATCCAAAGCCTCCTTTCGAGATTATTACCCTTACTTAAAGATTTAGAGGTTGTTTAATGTCTTATGAATTTTCTTTTCAAAATAATATCCTTTTTAGTCTTATCGCAATTCCTATAAGTTCTCGGGATCTTCGAATCCCCAAATGACTCCAGAGAATGTCTCGATCCATAAACCCTATACAAGGCCCGAACCTCGTTCGTCCTATCAAACTTTCTCAAAACTCTCAAAATAAAATCGGCATGACCTGCCCGCTATTCTCACCGTTCAGAATCTCAGATTCCAGTACAGAGCATATTTAAATCATCACAATCAACAACATGTCATATATCAATAAATCGCATCATAAACACTTAGCACTTAGCATATACAGCATGCACCACACATCCTAGATTACCCACATAGCACATAGCATGTAAGTCAATCTTCAAAAACATTCAGTAGATGAATCATCTACATTGTCAGCCAAAGCCTCAGAAAACATTTTCAATCACACACAATCTCAGTGCATAAACAGTAAACAATGTCGAAATATCGACCCTAAGCATTAACTAGAGATTCAGTGAGAAGCCCTCACCTGCAGATTCTCCAGGATTATCTTCTAACACTTGTTCACAAGCAAAGCGTTGCTCCTCAGGAAATTCCTCAAAAGTTCCTTTAAAGCAAAGTCACAGAAATACTATCAGAATCTATCGAGAACTAAGCTATCGATACTTACTAAGGTTACACGAAGTAATCTATACTCTAAGGTACGACAATCTAGCGCGAAAGACAAGTTTTCGGAAAAGGAAATTTCCTCCTCCCCCCTCTAATAGGCTCGGCCACTTTTCACAATTAAGGGGCTCGATTTTTCTTCGATCAAACTTGGTTCCTATGCTTTCATAAGCCGTAACTAAGGGTATTCTGAACTCGGAAAAATTATCGGATCAAAAACTGTCGCAGGGGTATTTTGGTCATGATTTTTAACTTAGGATTTTCAAAACTGAAATCCCAAAATAAAATTTTGCAGGGACGTCACCAACGACGTTTATGACGACTAATCCTACTAGCACTAAGCTAAGGCGATAGTTTTCAGCCTAAAGGTTGGAACTTTACTCAAAAACTACATAAATGGGTATTTTAGGCTAGAATTGATTCCGACGGAATTCCGGCGACATAACGGAAAATCTAATCCGGCAGAAGTGATCTTGGGCACATATAGAAGAGGTTTAGAATCAGAAATGAAAGATTCAGGATAGTTTTGCAAAAACCCATAAACTATCCACTCAGAAAACTCTACAGAAAAGCTATGGAAAAAGCGATCAGAGGTAAGGATTAGCGACTATACCTCGAAACCTTGAAGCAGCGACTAACGGATCAACGATCAAGCAAGTAATGAAGAAAACTCTTCTTCCTTCTTCCTTGTTGAAGCTCGCGGGTTTGAAGAGAGAAATGGAGGAGAATTTGAGTTTTTCTTCCTTTCTTTGCTATATATAAAGGTTGGAAATTCGCGGGAAAATGAAAGTTTCGCGAATCTGATTTTTCCGGCGTCATTCTCCGTGAATTATTAGATATGTTTTGGCAAAGGAATTCCTAAGCTAAGTAGATGTCTCCTTGTATTTTTGGCAACTAATGCAAAGTCGGTGCAAAGTCGGTGTAAAACTATTTTACCCGATAAGTTGCTTTTTGCATCGAATGTCGGAATGGAAAACTTCCTTCGGAAGAAAGATTGAAATCATCAAGAGAAATGGGTGTACGCGTGTAGAATATTCATTTGAAGCTCTGAATAGATAAAGTCCCCATAGTCGGGTGATTCTAGGGTTTTGAAATACCAGGGATTCGGTTTCGGCAAACTTCCGATGATTGGAATCGGACGTTCGTAGATCCTAGAGTTTCGCCTCGAGACGATCGTGATATATGGAAAAAGAGAAGTTCTAACATTTCTCTGAAGATTTTTGGAATTAACTGCCATCGTGCCTAAAAGTGAAAATTAGCTATATACTAGGGTTTCTGACCTAGGTTTAAGCGTAAAACGTTCGTGCTATAACTTTTATCGATCATAATGCAATCCTTGAACTTTTCCTGAACTTTCTCCTTCATAAATATATTTCATTTAATAAACTTTCGTTCAGGTTTCCCTTCACATTACATCAACCCTAATCGTGAATAAGAAGTTTATTCACTTAGCATAAACTTAAAAACTCGGGCCTTACATTACTACCCTCCAAAAAGAAAGTTTCGACCTCGAAACTTAAGGGTTAGTAAAAAGTTCTGGATACTGTTCTTGAATCTTCTCCTTCAGCTCCCATGTCGCATCACCAGTGTCTTTATTCCAAATGACCTTCACTAACTCGATCTCTTTCCCTCTCAACTGTTTTATCCCGGTGTCACCAATGCTAATTGGCGGTGTCTCGAAAGACAGATCATCCTTCAACTCAATATCATCCAGCTCGATAACATGTGTCGGATCCGCAATATATTTCCTCAGTTGTGACACGTGGAATACATCATGAATATTTGATAGAAATGGAGGTAGTGCAATCTGATATGCGACTGGTCCAATTCGACGAGTGATCTGATACGGTCCAATGAACTTGGGCGTAAGCTTCTTTGACTTGATTGCTCGACCAACACCCGTCGTCTGAGTAACTCTCAGAAATACATGATCTCCTTCTTCGAACTCCAGAGTTCTGCGCCTCTGATCTGCATAACTCTTCTGTCTACTCTGAGAAGTCCTCATCTTCTCTCTGATCTGCTTGATCTTCTCAGTGGTCTGTTGCAGAAGTTCCGGTCCTACCAACAGATTTTCTCCGTTTTGGTACCAACACAAAGGTGTTCTACACTTGCGGCCATACAAAGCCTCATACGGTGCCATACCAATGCTCGTATGAAAACTGTTGTTGTATGTGAACTCAATCAATGGCAATAAGGTATCCCAACTGCCCTTGTTGTCTAGAACGCAAGCGCGTAGCAAATCCTCCAACGACTGAATAGTTCTCTCAGTCTGTCCATTAGTCTGAGGATGATAAGCAGAACTTAGTCTCAGCCTCGTTCCCAAAGCTTCTTGAAGAGCTCCCCAAAAATGTGATGTAAACTTCGGGTCTCGATCGGATACAATACTTGTCGGTACTCCGTGAAGTCGTACAATCTCCGCTATATATATCTCTGATAGTTTCTCCACGTTGTACGTAGTCCTCACCGGTACGAAATGAGCCGACTTAGTCAGTCGATCCACGATTACCCAAATAGAATCGTATCCCTTCTGAGTTCTTGGCAAAGCCACGACGAAATCCATCGATATGCTATCCCATTTCCATTCTGGCACATCCAAGCTTTGTAGCATACCTGAAGACTTCTGATGCTCCACCTTCGCCTTCTGACATGTCAGACATGCAGCTACATACTCAGCCACTTGTCTTTTCATTCCTGGCCACCAAAAATTCACCTTCAAGTCCTGGTACATCTTCTTCATTCCAGGATGAATGCTTAACTTGCTCTTGTGACCTTCATCCATAATCAATCTCCTCAAGTCAGGGTTGTTAGGCACACAAACCCTATCCTTGCACCGTAGGATATTGTCACTTCCCACCTTGAATTCTGGGTCCTTACCTTGACTTACCAAATTTCTTTTCCCGAGCAGAAACTCATCTTGTAACTGTTGGTCTCGGATTTCTTCCATCAACCCATTGGTAATTCTGATCATCCCGAACTTCAGTTCTCCCTCGGATAATTTCACATCCAAGCTCAAATCTCGAAATTGCTCTAACAGCTGCAGCTCCTTCACCATCATCGACGAGATGGGCATCTTCCTGCTCAAGGCATCAGCAACAACATTCGCCTTCCCAGGATGATATTGCAGAGTGAACTCGTAATCTTTGAGAAATTCCATCCACCGACGCTGTCTCATGTTCAGCTCCTTCTGCTCAAACAAATACTTCAAGCTCTTATGATCACTAAATATGGTGAAATTGCATCCATATAAGTGATGTCTCCAAATCTTCAGCGCAAATACGATTGCAGCTAGTTCCAAGTCATGAGTCGGATAATTCTTCTCATGCACCTTCAGTTGTCTTGAAGCATAAGCAACCACTTTCCGATGTTGCATCAGCACACATCCCAAACCTTGATGCGAAGCATCACAGTATACCTCATAAGGTTCCTCCGGTTGCGGTAAGACGAGTACAGGTGACGTCGTCAACCGTTCCTTCATCGTCTGAAAACTAGTTTCGCACGCTTCAGTCCATGCAAAAGGTTGGTCCTTCCTCGTCAGTTGAGTCAAAGGTCCAACTATCTTCGCGAAGTTCTCGATGAAACGACGATAGTACCCCGCCAAACCGACAAAACTTCTGATCTCCGTCACTGTCTTCGGCCGTTCCCACGACAATACGGTCTCTACCTTTGCTGGATCCATAGCTATCCCCTCCTTAGAGATCACATGGCCTAAGAATTTTACCTCTTTGAGCCAAAATTCGCACTTAGAAGGATTGGCATACAACTCCTTCTCCCTCAGCACTTGTAAAACTTGTCGCAAGTGCTCCTCATGGTCTTCAGCATTCTTTGAATAGATCAGAATGTCGTCGATAAACACCACGACGAATCGATCCAGGAATGTATGGAAAGTCATATTCATGTAAGCCATGAATATTGCCGGCGCATTTGTCACCCCAAATGGCATCACTAAGTACTCATAGTGTCCATAACGGGTTCTGAATGCCGTCTTCTGGATATCCTCGGTCTTGACCCTGATTTGATGATAACCCGACTTCAGGTCGATCTTCGAGAATATTGTAGCTCCTCGTAGTTGATCCATCAAATCATCAATCCTAGGTAACGGATACCTATTCTTGACGGTTACCTTGTTCAGTTGTCGGTAGTCGACACATAATCTCGACTTCCCGTCCTTTTTCTTCACCAATAAGACTGGCGCTCCCCAAGGTGAAACGCTTGGTCGTATGAATCCCTTCGACAAAAGATCTTCGAGTTGGGACTTCAGTTCCACTAGCTCCGCAGGTGCCATACGATATGGTGCAATCGAAATCGGCCCTGTTCCCGGTACGATGTCTATAGCAAACTCAATGTCGCGCACAGGCGGCAATCCAGGTACATCGCCAGGAAAAACATCCGTGAATTCTTTCACCACTGGAATACTGCCAACTTCTGGGTTTCCTTTGCTCTCCAAGCTTAGCAAAACAGAATACTCCTGAGATCCCTCGTTCAAAGCGACGCTGATGTGATTGGTAGATAGATACTCGGAAAGATCCGAATCAGGGAATACCACTCTCTTTCGGTTGCAGTCCAAAAGACAATGATAGCGGGACAACCAATCCATTCCTAGGATAACATCTAGGTTCTTAAGAGTTAGGCATACTAGGTTAGCATGGTAGATCCTATTGTTGTATGTTATCGGACAATACATGCATGCTGAATTAGCAAGTAGAGTCTTGGCAGGAGTAGCAACTATCAGATCGAAGCTCAAAGCAGTAATAGGAAGTCTTAATCTGATTGCACAATCTCTAGAGATAAATGAATGCGTTGCTCCGGAATCAAAAAGTACGGATAGAAGATTACCGTCAATCCCGCAGTCGCCTCTAATCAGTCCATCGACTCCCTCAGCATCCTCACCATCCATGGTGTAGACTGTCGCCTTCGCAGCAGGACGCTTCCCTCGAGCTGTGTTGACGGTTGATTCCGCCTTTGGTACCTTACACTGTGCCGCAGTATGCCCCAGTTTATTACAGTTGTAACATTGAGGCCTCGTGTCGGGACAATCACGAGCATAATGCCCTGACTTCCCACACTTGAAGCAAATCAGTTCCCGGTTCTGAGTCTGACCTCCTGAACCACCAGCAGCACCCACCATGGGCCTGTAAGATCCTGATGCAAACCCTCTACCAGCAGGGCGCTGATACGGCCTCCTGTTCTGAAACCTTCCCCTGTTCTGATTATTCTGAGAGCTCGACCTCATCGGCCCTCCAGTTCCAGCCCGGTTCAACCTCCGGTTCTTCATCAGCTCCACTTCAGTGGCTTTCTCCACCACTGATTGGAATCGCATGATTCCCAGTGGCCTCACTGAGTCCTCAATATCCGGCCTCAGTCCATTCACGAAGCGCTTGCACATGTAGCGCTCGTCAACATGATCATTAAAGAATTGGAAATGCTTCGCCAAAGACTCCAGCTTCGAAGCAAATTCCGGTACAGACATACCTCCCTGGCGGAGTGTCAGAAACTGCGCCTCCCTCTCATCCCGGGCACTTGTCGGAAAATACTTTTCCAAGAATGCAGTCCGGAACGAGTTCCAGTTAATTTCGTCATGGTTGGCTTCCATGATCCCCCTAGTGCCCTTCCACCAGTATTCAGCATCTCCCAGCAGAAGATAGGTCGCCATGCCCACCTTGGCACCCTCAACAGTTTGCAGAACACCGAAAATCTTCTCGATTTCCTGGATCCAGAGATCCGCTGCGTCTGGATCAGTACCACCAGAGAACTTTGGTGGGTTTTGCCTCCTGAAGTCATTGAGGCCTTTGTTCTGGTCCAGAGTTATTTCCCTCTGGCGCTGATGTTGTTCACGTGCTTCTTCAGTAGCACGCCTCATGGCATTATCATTTGCCTGTGCGGTTACCGCTTGGGCCTGCGCTGTTACCGCTTGGGCCATAGTGGCCATCATCTCAGCTAGCTGATTAGTATTCACCATGTTCTGTTAAGTTAAACAAACAGTTAGTACTCATCATAAGATAGCATCTAGTATAACTATACAATATGATTAAGCAATAACTTCAATCAATTTTTAAGCGAAAAATCGCTTGCAGACAATCAATTTTCACTCTTTGTAGAGTCACACAACCTAGCACAGAAGACCTATTCCCCAACAACTCCCGAAAGACTCGACCGTGCTCTGATACCACAATGTAACACCCCGATTTCGGTGGCGTCACTTTAGTAACCAAAATAAAACTTAATGCGGAAAAACGTGAATATTTTTTTTTTAATAATAACTAAGACAAGACTGAATTAAATAAAACCCAAAAGCGAAAAGCAATAGAATTAATATACAATATATAAACAGCCCCCGCTGTAGTAGCAACCTCGTCACGAGTAACCTCCAGTGACGGAAAGAAAAGTGCAACGCCCGTAGGCAACATATACAAACCAAATAAAAAGGGTGAAGTGCCCGCAACACCATCCCTCAAGACTGAGAATCAGCTGACCCAATGGCCTGAAAATAAGACCTCCTAAGTCCAACCAACTCTCTGTGATTCCCGTAAGGAAACCACACAAAAAGCTATAGGCGGATCTACCCTGTCCCCTAAGTAACAAATGAAGCAAGACTGTCAGAGCTAAAACTCTACTCCTACACTAATCCTAACTCGAGGAGCTCATACCAACACTCAAAACTATGTGCTAGCATGATCGTCGTCTGAATCAGAATCCAGAACGACCAAGTCTACCAGCCCTATCCGTCCTCCCCTCGCAACCGCAGTGCGCTCCGATGCTGGACTCACGGGCTTAGGGCCCGAACCCTAATCATCAATGATCGCAACAGAGGGTGCACTAGACCCTGCCGAAGGCACTCCCACTGGAATCTCCTCTGAGGGATCCTCCTCCTCTGAAGATGACGGTGGCGGCAGTGCTCCTCCGAATCCTGGTCCGCAGTGAACGCCCGGTGGCAAGTTGAAGCTGATAGAGCATCGCCTCAACACTCCTGACCTCAAGAGTCCTCCACTGTCCACGTGATCCTCCATGATACGCCCCGAATACGTCGCTCGGTGGCTCGCTGGGTCAACCACCCACGACCCGGGGTCGTCCTGATCGATCATCTCATACCTAATCCCCCCGAAGGGTGGACCATGGTGTACCAGTCCGCAATATTCATCTGACAAAAGGCGTTGTCCGCCAAAACACACACAGAAGACGCGAGGGTCAACTCTAAAGAACTATGTAGATAATAAACCCAATAGGTACAAATAATAGATAGCCACTTAGGCTTATAACTAGAGATATCATTCATAGGGTTGCATGTTCCACAAAATCATAACGACAATAATAACAATTAGCATGTTCCAAGTAAGTTTATCAAATAGCAACCACACTCATCAACTAAGTCAGTATGCATGTTGCGTGATATGTATGCAGGTTAACCCAGTCAACCAATATGCAATCCGGAACGGATGGACATCAACGGATCAGCCCTTCACCAGCCACGGTGGTGCCATTTCGGCCCGCGTGTCTCTTACTCCAACAACAACGGTAGTCAGATCAGCCGTAACCCGTAGGTCTGCCATTTCGGTCTGCTACAAGAGACGTCTACAGACGCTCTATCACGGAAATCCGGGTCTTATGACCATTTTGGAATCCGACGAGGTCCAGAGTACGTCCTGTGTTAATACCCCATTAATGTTGCATGAATGCAGGATGATTAGTCAAACAACGTCTCCGTCCTCACTCGACACGTCGCTACGTGTTCTAGGTAAATTAAAGTCTCTAAAATCTTACCCTAAGGCAAAGTCGATTCTGCGACAAAAGACACACTTCACAACACACATCGCTGCTCCAACAGCACAAGAGTATCACATACTCGGGAACTAACGGTTCCCCGGACTTATCCCCAGGATAGCCCCAACAACATCGCTGCTCCAACAGCACAACAACCAACGCTGCTCCAACAGCACAACAACCAACGCTGCTCCAACAGCACAACAACAACAGACTCAACACTTGGATCCGACGACACTTCTCGTTTTCCAAAACTATGATTTTCATCCAAAGCCTCCTTTCGAGATTATTACCCTTACTTAAAGATTTAGAGGTTGTTTAATGTCTTATGAATTTTCTTTTCAAAATAATATCCTTTTTAGTCTTATCGCAATTCCTATAAGTTCTCGGGATCTTCGAATCCCCAAATGACTCCAGAGAATGTCTCGATCCATAAACCCTATACAAGGCCCGAACCTTGTTCGTCCTATCAAACTTTCTCAAAACTCTCAAAATAAAATCGGCATGACCTGCCCGCTATTCTCACCGTTCAGAATCTCAGATTCCAGTACAGAGCATATTTAAATCATCACAATCAACAACATGTCATATATCAATAAATCGCATCATAAACACTTAGGACTTAGCATATACAGCATGCACCACACATCCTAGATTACCCACATAGCACATAGCATGTAAGTCAATCTTCAAAAACATTCAGTAGATGAATCATCTACATTGTCAGTCGAAGCCTCAGAAAACATTTTCAATCACACACAATCTCAGTGCATAAACAGTAAACAATGTCGAAATATCGACCCTAAGCATTAACTAGAGATTCAGTGAGAAGCCCTCACCTGCAGATTCTCCAGGATTATCTTCTAACACTTGTTCACAAGCAAAGCGTTGCTCCTCAGGAAATTCCTCAAAAGTTCCTTTAAAGCAAAGTCACAGAAATACTATCAGAATCTATCGAGAACTAAGCTATCGATACTTACTAAGGTTACACAAAGTAATCTATACTCTAAGGTACGATAATCTAGCGCGAAAGACAAGTTTTCGGAAAAGGAAATTTCCTCCTCCCCCCTCTAATAGGCTCGGCCACTTTTCACAATTAAGGGGCTCGATTTTTCTTCGATCAAACTTGGTTCCTATGCTTTCATAAGCCGTAACTAAGGGTATTCTGAACTCGGAAAAATTATCGGATCAAAAACTGTCGCAGGGGTATTTTGGTCATGATTTTTAACTTAGGATTTTCAAAACTGAAATCCCAAAAATAAAATTTTGCAGGGACGTCACCAACGACGTTTATGACGACTAATCCTACTAGCACTAAGCTAAGGCGATAGTTTTCAGCCTAAAGGTTGGAACTTTACTCAAAAACTACATAAATGGGTATTTTAGGCTAGAATTGATTCCGACGGAATTCCGGCGACATAACGGAAAATCTAATCCGGCAGAAGTGATCTTGGGCACATATAGAAGAGGTTTAGAATCAGAAATGAAAGATTCAGGATAGTTTTGCAAAAACCCATAAACTATCCACTCAGAAAACTCTACAGAAAAGCTATGGAAAAAGCGATCAGAGGTAAGGATTGGCGACTATACCTCGAAACCTTGAAGCAGCGACTAACGGATCAACGATCAAGCAAGTAATGAAGAAAACTCTTCTTCCTTCTTCCTTGTTGAAGCTCGCGGGTTTGAAGAGAGAAATGGAGGAGAATTTGAGTTTTTCTTCCTTTCTTTGCTATATATAAAGGTTGGAAATTCGCGGGAAAATGAAAGTTTCGCGAATCTGATTTTTCCGGCGTCATTCTCCGTGAATTATTAGATATGTTTTGGCAAAGGAATTCCTAAGCTAAGAAGATGTCTCCTTGTATTTTTGGCAACTAATGCAAAGTCGGTGCAAAGTCGATGTAAAACTATTTTACCCGATAAGTTGCTTTTTGCATCGAATGTCGGAATGGAAAACTTCCTTCGGAAGAAAGATTGAAATCATCAAGAGAAATGGGTGTACGCGTGTAGAATATTCATTTGAAGCTCTAAATAGATAAAGTCCCCATAGTCGGGTGATTCTAGGGTTTTGAAATACCAGGGATTCGGTTTCGGCAAACTTCCGATGATTGGAATCGGACGTTCGTAGATCCTAGAGTTTCGCCTCGAGACGATCGTGATATATGGAAAAAGAGAAGTTCTAACATTTCTCTGAAGATTTTTGGAATTAACTGCCATCGTGCCTAAAAGTGAAAATTAGCTATATACTAGGGTTTCTGACCTAGGTTTAAGCGTAAAACGTTCGTGCTATAACTTTTATCGATCATAATGCAATCCTTGAACTTTTCCTGAACTTTCTCCTTCATAAATATATTTCATTTAATAAACTTTCGTTCAGGTTTCCCTTCACATTACATCAACCCTAATCGTGAATAAGAAGTTTATTCACTTAGCATAAACTTAAAAACTCGGGCCTTACAAAAACTTTCTAATCATTATACTTAATGGTGCTCCACTATCAATTTATTGCCATCCCACTGAAATTAGAGAACGAGAACTTGAAGCTATCAATATGGATGCTTTAGAAAAAAAGAAGAAGATCAATGGGTGAAACGTATCCAATTTTTGAGAACAATTAAATTCTGGATTTGGATTTGAATTAAAACAGTGAAAGTTTTAATTCCCCCTAAATTTTCATCTCCCACCAAATGCTTCAACGTTGAGTGATGTTCAAATTTTTAAGAGAATGAAATTCTGAATTTTGAAATAAAACAATCAAATTTTCAATTCCCCCCAAATTTTCACCTCCCACCAAATGTTGTGAGACACAAACAATATAAAAAGAACATGGATTTACATTAGAAGCATTTTAGTCCTGCTAACAATGGAGAGAGAAATAGATGTGAGAAAAAGAAATTTGCAATTTGATTTGAACAAATCATGGTGCTCAGATAATGAAGATTCCTTTCATGACATAGAAGAGGTTGTGGAAGAAGAACTGGATAACAACCAAATAGAGGCTAGTTTTGGCATGAACATCCAATTGCTCCCAGAAAATGAAGAAATTCAAGACACTGTAGAAGGAGATACAAATGATAGGTTCAATATGGACTTCAATCAGTCAGTGAGCTCAGACAGTGAAAATTGTGTTCATGAAACAGAGGAGGTTGTGGTTGAAGAAACAAATGACAATGAGGTGGAAGAAACACCGGAAAGAGACCCAAATGATGAAGAAACATAAGCTTTTTCATCCTTGAGAATTTTGTAGAAACCCATTTTTGTATCTTCTTCATATTCATCCAATGAATCTGCAACAACCTCTCCACTTAAGTCTTCAAGAATTCCATATTCAGTTTTCTTCTCCATTGAAGCTTCAACTTTGTCATCCTTGAGAATTTTGTAGAAACCCATTTTTGTATCTACCTCAAATTCATCCAATGAATCTGCAACAACCTCTCCACTCAAGTCTTCAAGAATTTCATATGGAGTTTTCTTATCCATTGAAGCTTCAAAGAATTTTTTCTCCATTGCCTATGAAAAAAGGATAACTTGCAAAGCACAGGGGAGAAAAAAAGAATAATACTCCCTCGAGGGAGTGAAAGATGTGAATTTATTAAGCAGGTCCATTCTCCATAAGTTTAGTACAGAAGACTAAGAGTTCAAAAGGCAAAGTGTAACATTAAAAGAGTTAGTTGGGTAGTAGGAGGAAAGAGAATATAAAAGTGGGTTTTAATTTCAAAATGTTGGAATTGTAAAATCAATAAATTCAAGGGTAAATATGGAAAGAAATTTAGCTTTTGCAAGTTTAGCTTATATTTAGTGACAAAAAAAAAGTTCCAACTTTAGCTTATAATTAGGGACGGAGGGAGTACTACACAATCATCTATTTAAAATTCATTAATTTGCTATGTCATAAATAAATTTGAGTTTAACAATATTTAAATTGAAAAATTGATTGATATGATTGAAAACATATGTAAAACTCTTTACACAGCTATAATTATATATATATAATATATAATATATAATTAGATCCTAAAAAAATACCTCACTATCTCATTTTAAAAAAGTATTTCACGTTTAAACTATCAGGATTAATTACGGCTATATAATCCTAATAATATTATAAATTTAAATTATCTAATACAATCTTAAATTATTAATTGGAATGTCCTATACGGCTAAATCCTTAATATGGTGCTGTCCCTACGTGTAAGCGGCTGTGGAATCAGGGTGTCCATTGCCCCCTTTGGTGTTCGAGGTGCCCTGGTGTGGAGGAAACGATGGGTCATGTGTTCAAGGATTTCTTCTAGAGCAAGAAGTTTTGGTTTGGGTTGCGACTTGGTGTTGTGTGGCCTGCTGCAGATGGTGTCGATTTTGTCTCATGGCTACGTTTTATAATCCTGACGGCTCCCACGGAGTATGCTGGATGGGTATGTTCGTTGTGCTACTCTCTATGGCGCGCGTGTAACTTGCTATGTTTTGAGGACCGATTGCTCGACGACAGGAAGTGTGTTGCAACGACATTGGTGGAGCTCCAGGATTATCAAGAGGCTCGATCGTTGTTGGGACAACAACACCGTGAATCTCATTCCCCTTCATACAGACAATGCAAACCGCCACAGGATGGATGAGTCAAAGTGAATGTGGATGTGGCAGAGGTGAATGGAAGGTGGAAGAATGATATTGTGTTGCGTGATTCAGAGGTGGAGGTGCGCTTGCTGACTCTCTTCTTGGATGAGTTTTTAGGGAATCCATGTTTTGTTGGCTGTGATGAGAGGTTTTTATTGGATGAGGATCTTTTTCCGGAGTTCTCTTGATCAGAGAGTTTGGAGATGCAGGTTTTAGGAGAAGCGAATCTTTCGCAGTTTTCTGAAGAGATGGCCCAGGTGCAAGACCGTGTGCTTGAAGAAGAGGGTGTGTTTGATGCTGATCTTAGGGAGGGTGTTGGGGAGACTTTAAGGTGCCCCCCGACCAAGGATGGTTTGATTTTGGCAACCCCTAGGTGTCGGAGATGACCGAAGAAGTCGGCTTTGTTGTCCTCTTCTCCCCTCTTCTCCTAAGGATTTTGCCCCTAGGCCTAGGAGGAGACCTAGAAAAGGTGAGAAGAGGGGTAGTAAGAAGAGGGTCCAAGACGAGGTTTCCTGTGACTTGGATGTTGTAGGTACCCCTGCCTCTCTTGAGGCTCACGAATGGAATCAGCTGATACTTTTGCCGGTAGAGTTTTCAAAACCACAAGGTGTTATGACTAGGGCGAGGAGCGCTTTGTTGATGGGGAAATACTTGAGCATGAGATACGATTGTTCAGATGAGGTTGCTATGAACCAAATTGCGGCCCAAATCCTTGCACGGAGACTTCCCTGGGGTGGGTTTTTGGTGACTTGGTGTTTCTGATTGAATCTGGTTGTTTTTCCTTTGGTGTTTGATGTGGTAGTATGCCTTTGGGTCTTTGTAATCTTCTGATCTTGAGATTTCTGGTCCTGTAGTTTTTTAGGTTTTTAGGTTGGCGTTCTCTGAGTTGGGTCTCTTTCTTTTTGGTTGGGTGTAGGTTTCTTGTTTGTTGTATAGCTTTATGGTCTTTTTCTTTGGGGACTGTCTTTCACTATGGGTGATTAGCTTTTTGTTGTTACTAATCACCATCATGCTTTGTCTCCTTTTCAGCTTTGATAAGCTGTAATTAATATATTCTCTTTTGCTTTTTAAATTTTTTTTGCAGAAGCCATGGGAGGGAAGAGGGCCTTGCAGCTGGTGGTGGAACATGGATATCGACGGTTGTGCGTGGAGTCTGATGCAGAGATTGTGGTGTGTGCTTTGAATGGCCACAATTCTCATAATTTTTACTACCTCTGCTCCTATTTAACTGTCCTGGAAGATAAGAAACATACATATTAAGGAAAACAATTAATTTTATTAATTTTCATAAAATTATTACTTGTTTTCCTATTTTACCCTCTAAAATGTGTTTTATCTTTCCTCATTTATTGCTCTTACAAGGACACAATTACGAAAAACGTCATTTAATACTCTCTTAAAATGTTAAATGAACAGATAAAGTGAACAGTTAATAAGGAACAGAGGTCGGAAATGCTGATTCAAGATATCAAAAGTGTGCTTCGTGGTTCATCCCTATTTCTTTTAGTCATGTTTATAGGGATGTCATAATGTAGCCAAATTCTCAGTGTCTTTGTTAGATGAGGTTTGGATTGATAATGTCCCTATTTATTTCAACTCTTGTATTCGTTTTAACATTCTGTCCTTTTTATTTCAATAAATCTTTGATTTTCCGTTAAAAAAAAACTTTCTAAAACGATCACCCAATAAATTATAAAGAAAATTAAATTAAATTTGGTTATTTTGTTTTGGGGCATGTGAATGCGATTCTACTTTTATTACTGCAATCGGCGCAACGATATCTATTCTTGGATCGCCGTTGCCGCAAAATAAATACTACTACTACTACTACTTTGTTTGTTTACTTTATTGCTATTAATTTATTTATTTATTTACATTTTTATCATATAAGGAGTACATTTTTTGGTGCAGAATAAAACAATCGGTAAAATATGGCTTATCTAAAAAAAATCACTAAAATAAAAAAATTAAATGGCCTGACAATTGTGGAATGGATACACGTAAGAGTAAGAAGGCCCCACGTTCCTTCACGTCGGGATTCGCGACAGTGAAAGAAGTCTCCGTTAGCGGGACCCACACTCCTTTCGCTTTCTTTCTTTCTTTCTTTCTTTCTCTCCACCGTTTCCATTGAAAACGAAACGCTCGCTCACTCTCCAGGCTCCACCACTCTCATTAAGGCACTGTTTGGCGCGCGCTATTTTCTCTTTCCCTGTAGCTAATTTTTCTTTTTCTTCCGAGAAAGAAAAACGCGGCACATAAATACAAAAAGAAAACAAGAAAGAAAAAATAAAGATACTCGTTACGCTTCGAATGAATGAAGAAGAAAGAAGATTGAAAATGATGATGATGGTGGTGGATTACCTCGAATAGTGTCCATTGCAATTCCTTGCTTCGCTTGTAAACCACGTCGCTTTTCGTTTTCCCCTTCTCCTCATCACTGAACCAGTTTCTCTTTTTTCTTCTCTCTTTCTTCTTTCTGGTAAGCTCTGATTTTCTTGATTCCAGAGAAATTTTCAGATTTTGCTGTTGAATTTGAATGCTGCATTTTCCATCACTCTCTTCTTCTGAGTCTTTATTTATTTAATTTAATTTTAAAAAATGGAGTATTGGATTGAATTTGTTTCTTTGATTGGGAATGGGTTTTGTTGCTAAATTTGGTATTAAGGATTTAAGGTTTAGGGGTTAATTTTCTGTATTAATTTTCATTTTCAAATTATAAATTTGGTTTCTTTTTTTGCTTTTTGCTTTATGCTTTGTGTTGGGTATTTGAATTGATTGAATTAGAAACCCATCGTTTTCATTGTCAACCAACTCATAAATTCTCACTTTCATAGTTTTGCACATGTATTCAACGTGTATGAATGATGAATTGATGATGATGCATATGGTTCTCTGCTTTGGGTTCAGAGTAAAGGTTATGCCATGATATGTGATTATGTGTAGTTAGTGTGATTTAGGACAAAAAATACTTAGGACTTTGCTAATGGTTAGTGGGATTAAGTCCAATTATTTCTCTGTTTTGAAAGTGGGTAGTAGGTACCATCATCACTTTGTTCATTGAATTAGAATGTTCATTGATTTAGAAAGTGTATGGTTTTGTGCATTTACTTTTGTGCAATGAATTCAATTATTTTCCTTTCATGTGGCTTCTTGCCATAATCTTTGTGGACAATGTCAAAATCATGTTTCAATGTTTTCAGGATCGATATTTCTATTTGTGTTTGGCTCCCTTTAATGTGATCAGCTTTTTCCTTCATAGTTCGTTTTGTTGACTGTGTCATGGTTTGAACATTGGTAATTTTTTCTGTTTACACTTAGCTTGTTACTTCTTTGAGTTATTCAAATTTGCAAGGTCTTCTGTGTTGAGTTGTAGCATTTTAACCGTATTTTGCAAACTCTTTGCGACTTCTTCCCTTCTTTGGAATTGATGCAATTGTGAACCTTTCTTGACAGATAATTGCCTAAGTACGGGAGAAAATCCCCGACAACATATTTGCTTATGGGTGAAAACATCAGAGTGAAGTGTGAAATTTGAGTGTATGTTGTGCAATGCCAATCAATATACAGCCAAGTAATGGGTTGTTGGAACCTGCTGAGGACATGGGATTTGGTCCAGAGCTGAAAAAGAACAGTTCAAAACGGCATAGCAGCTCAAAGACGGCTAAAGAAAGTTTTGCATTGCCCCCACCTTATCGAGGTCCAAATGATGCAGATAAGTTGAAGTCAAAGAGTGGTTTTGCTCCTCCACATAGTGATCTCAAACAGAAAGCAACTGAAACTGTGAAGCGAAGTGCAACTGAAAGTGATGAGCTTGTCAAATACATGTCTAATTTGCCCGGTTATCTCCTGCGTGCTGATAGAGTGGAAAGTTTTCAAGAGAAAGCTTTCAGTGTTGGTGTTCTAGATTGGTCTCGACTCGAGAAGTGGAAGCATAAGCATATCCCAGTTGTAGCTAGTAACTTCACATCATTCAATAGCAGTGAATCATCATCAAGAACAGCTGCCAAATCGTCTACTAGTTTTGGTGGCAAGGAAAAACTTGATGATAAAAAAGGTCTGCTTTCTTCAAGTATCAGGCCAACTAGCAGGGAATCCCTTCCTGAAAGTACCAAACTTCCCTTTCAGAATGTCAAACGATCTGAATCTTCTAAAAGTAGAGCTAGAAGCTTTGGAGATGAGCATAGAGTGACACCCTGGGCTTATGAGTCCATTGGAAAGACTCACTCAAATGTATCTCTTGAAAAGGAGAGGAAGAATGACTATCAAAAAAGGACCTCACATGTCAGAAATTCAGCATCAGACTTGAGGCAACATGGGATCTCATATGTTCCTAATGACAATGCGAATGGCAGGGATGATGGCGGTAAACAGAACATGGAGGGTTTGCAAGAGTATGACTACAAGAATAAAGATAGAAGTCACAAGTACAGCTCTAATACAGGACAGCCATCATTAAGATCAAAAAACGAAGGGGGCTCAAGCAGTTCTAAGAAAATGAGTTCTAGCAGCACTGAAACCAGGAAAAAGGTGGATCATTTGAAGAATGTAGACTTTGACACTGGTAGTGAACATTGCCATAGCCAGCCAAGTAATGTTGTGCTGCTTTATCCTCAAGAAATTCCCCAATCATGTTCTTCAGAGGATTTTCGGTTTTCTGAGTTCAGAACGTCATCTGATGAAAATTATGCAGAATCAAGCCGAAGTAGCATGTCATATGTTTCCTCTATGTCACACGTTTCTATTCCAGACGAGGTTCACAATGAAGATGGATGTTCTGAAATGCCACTTTCAAGTGCACAGCTTTCAGAAACAATGCAACACAGCATTAGTACTACTCTAGGTGTACGTCGTTCTTCTTCTGTGTCTGAGACACACGCTCCCACAATAAATGAGTTGTCTGGTCTGCAATCTGGAGCGGCTTGCTTTGAAAAGGATGTGTTAGACACCAAGCTTAGAAACCAGTGTGTTTTCAGTCATGTGAAGGAATCACTGGACAAAGAAGCTGCTGAGTTGGCAACTCAGAAGGGAATTAATTCATCTCACCATCGTCGGTTCAGCTTCAGCTTAAGTCGGCTTGGTAGAAGTTTCAGTTTCAAAGAGGGACCTGCAATTCCACAAGTTAGTTCCAGGCATGTTAATGCAAGATCTAGTCCAGTAACGCCTGAATGTTCTGTTCGTTGGGATAATTCAAGCAAAGGGAAAGCAAGTATTCAGAGCAGAACCAGGGCCAGCCCCTTGCGGAGGTTATTAGACCCTATATTAAAGCATAAGGCATCACATCATTCAGCTGAAAGCAGTCAAACACAAAAGGAAAGCATAAATTCAAACAGCTTCAGGACTATCACTGACAATGAACCACCGCTGGCTGAAAAGAACAAGGGATCATCAATTCAAGGCCTCTTGCAGCTTACTCTGAAAAATGGAGTGCCCTTGTTTAAGTTTGTGCTTCACAACGAAAGAAAGATTTTTGCTGCTACCAGGAATAGTTTAGCATCGCCGGAGATGGATGATTTAGGCTGCTGTTTTACCTTCTATCTGGTTAATGAAATTAAGAAAAAGAGTGGTGGATGGATGAGTCATGGAAGTAAAGAAAAAAGCTGTGGCTATGCATACAATATGATTGCTCAGATGAAGTTTTCTAGCTCTAGAATCAATGAACCAATCAATGAGAACTCCACGAGACAGCTAATGGTTAAAGAATATGTTCTATTAGGGATTGAGATTGGCCAGACAGATCAAGGACCACCAAAGTGCATCCAGAGTGCAGAACTTGCAGCCGTAGTTATCGAGACCCCATGTGAAAACTTAAGCAACAGACTACATAGTGATGATAATTTGCTGAAGAAAGGGTACTTGGGAGAAGAAAGAGACTTGTGCAGTTCAGGAGAAAATGATCCCTCTGGTAGCACTATAGCTATACTTCCAGGGGCTGTCCATGGTGCACCAAACAAAGGTGAACCTACACCATTGATCTATCGATGGAAAACCGGAGGATCATGTGATTGCGGGGGTTGGGACATTGGTTGCAAACTGCTTGTGCTCTCTAAGAAGAACCGAAGTTCAAATATCCCAAAAAGTTATAAACCTTACCGTGATCGTTTTCAACTTTTTGCTCAGGTATAAATTATATATTCTACCTGAGGATAATGCTTGTTAACAATTATAAAGACTGAATATCTCATTCACATTTCATCCTAATCCTTAATTTCAGGAAGGAGATGAGCAAGACACACCGCTTTTCACTTTGCTATTATTGAAGGATGGATTCTATTCGGTTGAGTTCAATTCAGCAATCACTCTTTTACAGGCATTCTTCATTTCTGTTGTTGTTTTAAGCAGCCAGAAGCTACCAGGATATTTGGAAATGGGTAGCAGCATGCATGGAGAGATCCTTAAGGAACCGAGTTCAAAGAACAACAGCAGAGTTCAGGGGAAAGCACCTGTAAAATACACTCCAATTCCACCTCTCTCTCCTGTTGGCAGAGTTTAAATTGGGAAGAATTTCTTTTTTGCTGTTCAAAGTTATTAGCTGCTTAGATCTTCAAGTAGCTAAGGAATAGCAAGTTAATTAGGATGCAAAACATTATAGATGTTATAATTTTACTCTTCTTTGCACCTACCTTCATGCAAGGGACAGAATAGTTCTCTTTTTTTACAGCAAAAGGTAAATATGAAAGAGAGGGTAGAAAGTGCAGTTTAGGATTAGGAGTAAGAGTAATACTTTTGTTTCTCTATTTCCTCCTTCATTCATGCAATCTGATATAGTAATTGTCCATTCCACCCAATACCTGTTGTAGCAGGAAACGGGAAGCTTGTTGTACTCGAATTGATTGTACAAAAGAAACCACTACACCACCACCGTCTTTGTCCGAATCAAAACTTCAATAACTAAAACTAGCAGGGTTATTATCTTGTAGTTATCTTGTACTACAAGATTGATGAAGTTGCTATATATCAAGATTACACTATTTACTCTGTTTTGACATGTAATTATAATATCCGCAATTGGAAATGTTTGCTTTCAAATTTTACAAGGATAAATTGCCCGTTTGGACCCAAATGGGAAAATACACATCCCAACACATCAACAAAGAAGATAAATGAAAATTGACTCAAATGTGGATTAGCATTGAGTTCAATGCCAAACCAAATGGACAACATTTATGTTAAACTTCTGTGTACTGTTTTCGGTAGAACATCAGTTCTGTATTTCTAATCGAATATGTTTATGTACCAAAGCTTCTTTTAAAACAAATTTATTGGAAAAGGTACTGTTTGTATTGTCTTTCTTTTAAAAAGCATAATTCATTTCATTGCTAACAGAGATGGCTTTCTTCCTAAGTTTTGAACATATTTAGCACATATCGAGAACAAACTAATGGGTGTGATAATGAAGGTAAGCAAGAAAACAAAAAGGGAAATAGTTAGCATTGCGTGCCGAAGTATTGTGCATAACATTCAAAGTTTTAGTTGGTCCATGTTAAAGTCCAATGAGACTTAAATACTTCCATATGTGCACAAGTACAAGTAATGAGCTTGTGCTAAGACCGTAACTTCATAAAACTATACTAATAGCGTGTTTGAATTAGCTATTTTTTTCTTAGAATCAATTTCAACATTCAGAAGCTACTCACAAGAACATTTCCTCATAATTGATTTTGACTTTATAACCAATTATATAAAGTTCCCCGAGCATGCATTGGATAAGGAGATTGTTGGAATTAGACATGGCAACTGGTTATGTTGCTGCAAGTTATTATTGAGTCTGTGACCATACTAGTTAACTGAGTTTTTGGCTACATGAGTGAACTATTCACTTGAGTTCATATCTCAATACTCTGGTTTAAACACCTAAGTTTGCATTATATTAATCCTAAGCATGAATATATATTTTGCCTGAGGTTGAAGGAGCACTTTATCATAAATTTATTAAGCCCGCATGTCTCAGCTTCTACACATCACTAGTGCAGTCAAGTCAGAACTTTTTAAGATGATTGAAGCTTCAGCACATCACAACAAAGTGAAAAGAGGTAAAGAACAAAGGAAAGGCAACTAAAAGTAAACTTTGTAACTACATTGAAAACTTTGATGTATTCAGTATTCACACGTCTACCGGGGAAGCATGATGGACACAAATAAACCACTGGCCATCAATCCTCTCAAACACATTTGTTACAAATTGTCCTCCCCATCTGCCTCCTTTCGTCTTTACGAATTCCATGCAAGTAACATACCCCATATCCTCTCCAACATGAAACTTAATGTCTTCTAGTTTAATTTCAAGTGGAAATTCATAGTTAGCCCATACAATATTCCAGCTCTCGATAACGTCATCATAACCAGAAATTCCTTTCATACCAGGGTGTACGCAGCATACCTCGTCACTCTTGGCCCACATTGCTTGCATGGCTGCAAGGTCACCATTCTTGAATGACTCATAAAACCGGCTGTTCGCTCCAAACAATGTTGTCTCTCTGTCTTTCTTAAGGTTTTTTAGGATATCCCTTATTTCTGCAGCTTTAGCATAGTTCTCTTCAGCAATGGCACTCTCTAGCTCCTGCACTAAAGTAGTTTCATCCACTGCAACGTTATCACTACTCAATGTGCCCTCTGAGTCTTCACTTTTTGCTCCCTGTCGTCTACCTGACAACCAAAGGCGATTTTAGAGAATGCAAATGTAAATTTAGCAAAATAACTAGTACTGAAAACATGGAGCAAAATCAACACAGAAAAAAGAAAACTATTGCCAAGGTTTTAAGCAAATATACTTACTGAATCTTCCCATTTGCTTCTTGATACATTGATCAGTAAAACGACACAATTGGTCTCCTTTTCCACAACTTCTACCAAAAACTAATCTATTTGGAGTAAAGGAAGGCAGACAAACATGATGTAGCTTCTGAGAGCTATTGATGAATGAACCCCTTATGAAATTCAATTCCTTGTGAGTAGAACAAAGCCCCTTCTCAACAAAAAAAAATTGAAATCAATCCCTATGAAGCAAGAGAGCAATTTAAAAATAACAATAGTAAATTACAGAACCATTTAAAAGATATCTTCTTCATTCCTCAGGCGTGCAACAGAAATTCTAAGCATGAATAAAAGCTTCCAACAGATTACATGTCAATATAAGCAAACAAAAATCACAGAAAAAGCCTACTTTTTCCAAATTTTCACTTCAAGCGGTCAAATTAAATCTAGTTTCAATCCTGGAGTTCTCTATTCAATAAACCATTGATCGACATCAAATGGTAGTTTAAAATCCTGTTCTCATCTCAATAACACAAAATATGATCCACCAAAGATAATGAATTGGGCAACTCACATTGAAAGGTAGGGTAGTTCCAAAAAGCGCCATAGTTGAAAGTGGTTATTCCAGATTCACAACTACCAGTAGCAACACAAAGGGTGCTAATTCTGAAAAATTACAAGAAACTAGTGTATCAGGATCTCAAACCATAGTAAGAAGGTAAAACAAAAACTCAAATTATCTACTAATCAAGAACATGTGCGTGCAAATACAAGAACCAAGATCAAGTACATTTGGATCTCAAATTATCTAGAATACAAGAACAACGTTATTATAACTATAACAACAAGCATTTAGAGCAACCTCGTTGAAGAGAAGATTGAAAGAACGCTGATTGCGTGCAGGTGGCACTGTGAGTGCAGTGAGCGCTTCGTTGGTTGAAAGAACGAAATAGGGTAAGGTTTTGTCATAGATAGATAGAGGGGAAGAAGAGGGAACAGAAAATGGTCACTGTGGAACGGTGTCGTTTGGTGCATAAATACAGTAATGCTTTATACTTCCACATTGAGATTGAGTGTTTGTTTGTTAGACACTTGTTTGGATTATAATTAAACAAATTAAACAACCATTAAACATAGAACAACCACGCTTAGGCTGGGCCTGGGCCTGAAAGAAAAATGATCATTTAGGCTGGGCCTGAATGAAACCCACTGATCCACATTCTGATCCATCTAAAACCAAGTCCATATTGACAAACAAAAAAACCCACCTTCCCTCCTAAATAGTTAACCGAGAAAGGAACCCTCCCTAGTCCCTACCTGTGAAATGTAGAATGAACGTGACGTGATTCACACCCACCATATATGAGAGAAACTGCATCAAACCAGCAAAAATGGCTTCAAGGGTAAATGAAATAAACACACAAATAAATTTCATGATACATATCCTAATCAAAATCAAAATCAAAATTAACTTATTAAAATCTGAACTTGACACCACCCAAGTTACATACCCTCTTAATCATATCAAAAAATGTGATGACTTGTTGCTACTTTATTTTTGCTTAATTTTTTCAACTATGTATAAATCACATTTTTGTTCTGTTCTTATCTATGTGTTCACATGATTCACCCTTCTGTTTTGACATTTCACTTTCAGAATCTTTTTAGATTTCGCCACAAACTATGTGACTCCAAAGCAGTGGCTCAACTTATCCAAACCTGTGCACAAGCCAAAGAATTGAGCAAAGGAAAACAGTTACATGCTCAGCTGATCCGAGGAGGGTGTTTACCATGCACCTTTCTGACAAATCACCTCCTCAATTTGTACTCCAAATGTGGAGAGCTTGATTATGCTATCAAGCTGTTTGACAGAATGTCTAAGAGAAACATGGTCTCTTGGACAGCTATGATTACTGGGTTTTTTCGTAGTTTGAGGTTTCGGGAGGCTTTGGATACCTTTTGTCAAATGAGGGCTGAAGGAGAGACAGCCTCGCAATTTGCACTTTCTAGTGTGCTTCAAGCTTGCGCCTCTCTAGGGTCAATTCAGTTTGGGGTACAGGTGCATTGTCTCGTTGTGAAAAGTGGGTTTGGCTGTGAACTGTTTCTGGGTAGTAATCTGACTGATATGTATTCGAAGTGTGGGGAGGTGTCTGATGCTTGTAAAGTTTTTGAAGAAATGCCTTGTAAGGATGAGGTGTTGTGGACCTCAATGATTGATGGCTACGTGAAAAATGGAAATTTTGAGAAAGCTTTAATAGCTTATAAGAAAATGGTCACTGATAATGTCTTTATTGATCAGCATGTATTATGTAGTACTTTGAGTGCTTGCACTGCACTTAAGGCTTTTAGTTTTGGGAAGTCCCTGCATGCAATTATTGTGAAGTTTGGATTTGAATATGAGACTTTCATAGGAAATGCCTTAACAGATCTGTATTCAAAGTCTGGGGATATGGTAAGTGCTTCAAATGTCTTCCAAAGTGATTCTGGTTGTAGAAACATAGTGTCTTTTACTGCTATAGTTGATGGTTATGTTGAGATGGATCAACTTGAGAAGGCTTTAAATGCTTTTATTGACTTGCGAAATTCGGGAATTGAACCTAATGAGTTCACTTTCTCTAGCTTGATCAAGGCTTGTGCTAACCAAGCAAAACTAGAACATGGGAGCCTGCTCCATGGCCAAGTTGTCAAATTCAACTTTGACAGAGACCCTTTTGTTTCTTCTGCCCTAGTTGATATGTATGGAAAGTGCGGGTTATTTGACCACTCAATCCAATTGTTTGATGAGATTGAAAATCCAAATGATACAGCCTGGAATACATTGGTAGGAGTTTTTGCACAGCATGGTTTAGGAAGAAATGCCATTGAAACTTTTAATGAGATGGTCGACAGAGGGCTGAAACCAAATGCAGTAACATTTGTGAACCTTTTAAAAGGATGTAGTCATGCAGGAATGGTTGAGGATGGGCTAAACTACTTTTATTCTATGGACAAGATTTATGGGGTAATGCCTAGAGAAGAACATTACAATTGTATTATTGATTTGCTTGGTAGAGCTGGGAAGCTTAAAGAAGTAGAAGATTTTATAAATAGCATGCCTTTTGAACCAACTGCTTTTGGCTGGTGTTCTTTTCTTGGGGCTTGTAAAACCCATGGTGATAAGGAAAGGGCCAAACTTGCAGCATACAAATTGATGAAGCTTGAACCTGAAAATAGCGGGGCTCATGTTTTGCTTTCAAATATTTATGCAAAAGAAAGACAATGGGAAGATGTAAGATGTTTGAGGAAAATGATAAGAGATGGCAACATGAAGAAATTGCCAGGTTACAGCTGGGTTGATATTGGAAATGAAACTCATGTATTTGGGGTTGAAGATTGGTCTCATCCTCGAAAGAAAGAAATTTATGAAAAGCTTGATAGTCTTCTTGATCAGATAAAGATTGTTGGCTATGTTCCTCAAACAGAATCAGTTCTGATTGAAATGGATGACACTTTGAAGGAGAAGCTTCTTCATAATCACAGTGAAAGGATTGCTGTGGCTTACTCATTACTAGTCAGCCCCATTGGGAAGCCAATCATTGTCAAGAAAAATTTAAGAGTTTGCTCTGATTGCCATTCTGCGTTCAAATATATTTCTAAGGTCACTGAGAGAAATATCATTGTCAGAGATATCAGCAGGTTTCATCATTTTTCCAATGGTTCTTGCTCCTGTGGAGATTACTGGTAATGCTTTCAAGTCTGAAGGTTTATAAAGAGATATGATCATATGGAGCTTCATTCTAGAAACCACATTGAGGAATTTCCAAGGACCTGCTTATATTTTAACAATTGTTTCACTTGCCATTCAAAACTAGTAGCATATCATTACTGGCTATTTTATTAATACCAGTGGTGAGTGTTCAGGTCTTCATGGTAACATTAACATGTCATGTGAAATATTTAGGATGGGATTATTCAAATTTATTTCTTCTTGGATGCCTGGCTGCATTCGGTTTCTTATCTTATTATGCATCACATGGAAATTGGTAAGGCACTTTGACAAGAGTTAATGTCCCTGGAAAGAATAGTAACCAAGGATGATCGATTGGCTTCAACTTCAAATGCTACTAGTGTCAATCCACCTAGTGTTGATGCTTCAGCTACAATATCGGTGACAAGTGAGTTGGAACAAATGATGACTTCTGCAACAACATATAAAGTGTCTGCTGCTGTTGTTGGGATTCCACGCATACTAGAGATATGGCTTAAGATGTTCTTATAAGGCTTGAGCGATCCTCACACTGCAAGCTAGCTTTGAGGATTGAGTTAGGCTTAATCCAACTTCTATTATGGTATATGGGGCTACCGCAGATATTAAATCCTGCAAATTGCTCTAGTTGTCAACTCTTGAGCATAATGGGGTGGTTTTTTGATTCAACACAGACTAGAGATGTGTCTAAAGATGTTCTTATAAGACTCAGGCAATCTTCACACCTTGAGCTAATCTTTAGGGTTGAGTTAACCCTTAACTGAATTCTAATAGCTGTATTATCAAATGTAGCAGAAGCAAGGTGGGATTTTAGGGCAAAGATGGGGTTCAGTAAATTTGGAGTATATTTTCCCAGTTACTTCTCACAGCCTCTTATTTTGGCACAACTCAACCGAAAGTTGCATTCGCTTTGCACCTTACATTCCATGCTCTTCCTGAATCAGTTACACCATGCTCTTCTGGATGACAGAGTTAATAAACTCTATCTCTTATGAGCAAGCTCTTGCCAGAGCGACTGTGAGTGGATCTTTTATCTTTTATTTACTTATATTTTCCATTTTGGGGAGTGGCAGTGGGAAGCTGAGCTCAACTACTTTAACAGAATGTGTTCCAAATCTTACTAGTTGTTACTTGATCTGTTTCAGGTGGCTGGAAGAAAGAGTATTCATGATTTTGCACCATTAACAGTGGTATCAGAGCATAAGCTAATTATCATGTGATTCTCTGAATATGACATCCACAATCACATGGATTCTTTCATACCTGGTAGCAATCTTATTGCTAGTTTACTCACTTAGCTTTTTTCCAGTACTTAATTCAGTTCTGAGATGTTATTTTTCATTCTAAAATATTAAAATTTTGGATCATGGATGGATTTGGATTTTAATAGTATCCAACTTTATGGCCTGAATGATTTAGTGTATGAGGCTTTGGTTGAGCAGAAACTCTTCACCTAGAAATAATTTCTTGGAATGTTTCATCATGGCCTTCTGACTTAATTTTGCTTCCCTGTAACCGTGCTCTTCTTGCAGTTGCTGAATTTCTTAAATTTTGTCCATGCTAATATGAAGGCAATGAAGCAATGCTAGAGCGTCCCACCACATATTATTTCAAATACTATATGTTGTATTCTATTCATTGTGATGTTTTGCTTCTGCTATGTTGCAGGTAGTAAGAAATAATCGTTCACTTTGGAATTGTTAATCACTTGTTAATTTTCTCTCTGAAAATTTTACTCTAATGCTAATCTCTCTCAATGCATTTATTGTTATTGGGAAAATGAAAAGAAAACTTGAAGGGTTGTGAAACAAAGGAACAGGTGAAGCAGTAAAGGTGGACCCTCAGATGGAGTGTAAGTGATTCTTGAAACAATTGCTGGAGGAGCCAGAAAGGAAACTAACCATCTAAAAATCTCATGCCTGTGTACTTGTTCTGCAGCTAAATTAGATCAGAACACTACGTATTTTTGGGAAATTGTTTATCTTCATCTTACATGATTTATGTACGAGTGTTCAAAGTTTTTACACACAAGCAATACCTGTTTGAGTTTGGATCTACTCACAGGTCTATGACTGATTCATTTGTTTAGTTTGTTTGACTGATGTATCCATGTGATTTGCTAAAGAAAATTGCTAAAATGGCATAAATCCTCAACTACTTTCATAAAATTAAGGAGGGACCAGACAATATTATCTAATACTGCGCTTTTCCATTCCATTCAACTACTCTAACCTGCTCATTAGTCATCACCCAACCCCTATTGGTTATTCTCTCTTTTTGCAGATGTGATCTTTGAGATAATAACATTTATATTAATTTTATCAAGATCAGTTGTATATATTGTCTTATAATTCTATGGCACATTGCTTCGACCTAGCAAGTACTATGCATATAGTGTGTTTTGATTTCTATTAATAAGACTTAAAAACATTATTAAAGGATATTCATGTCCTACAATGGATAGAAATGAAAGTGCTTGTATTAGAATTTGGAAAACCATTTTAAAAAAAAAAAGTAAAAGGAACTCAAGGATGGCTTTTCCTTTGTATTAGATATATTTTGGTCAAATTCCTTTGTGTTAAATCTAAACACAACCTCAGCTGGTCAGGTTATGTTCCGGAACAAATTCGGACTATAATGAATAATCTGCATTGATCTCCCTATTTCCATATAATAATACTACTCTTTTGGCCTAAAAAAAAGGAGAAAAATAAAGAGAAAAACTTCTTATCACCGTTTGACTTGAAGGGAATAATAATAAGTGACTTTTTCCTTACCTTTTGAGCTAAAAAAAGGTGGCCATCAAAGAGTGGAGAGAAAAGTCAAGTCTCTTTTTGACTAAAAATCCTCTCCAGTCTCCAATTTCAGGTACAAAATTATTGTAGCATGTTTGATCACATTTTATCTAAAGAATTGATTAAGAATTAGTATTAGTGTACCTAACATTACAGAATGAAACATTTTATTATGTTTTGTGTTCATGAGATGATTGAAGATCGGTGAGTGAAATTTGAAAACCACACTCAACATTCTCTAAAAATTGCATAATGGAGATATATTTTATTTCTTGTCAAATGTGAGCACAGTTCTCTCCAGAGAAATTAAAATCAGTATCCCTACCCACCTTGAGCTAATCACATTAAAACTTCCAATTTCAATAACCATAAATTAGTCAAGATTCACACCCTCTAGAGCTATCAATATTTTAGTATGGTATACAGTTCATATCCTAAGGCTCTCATGTATTGAAAAAGTAAATTGCTTTATCATTTTTTTTCCCATAACGGTCAAGATTGCACGTAGTGCAGAGAATCCAAATCCAATTAGTGTTCTGATTAAATAATAATAATTTACACAAGTAACAAATTTGAAATTAGTAATTCAAATTGAATCGTAAACATCCACGTCATGGTGTACCAACCTCCTTTTATCATTGGGTTTGATTTTCTTATTGGGAAACATTTTCTTCGTTAATGTTAGACCATTTGCAAAGGTATGTTTAGAGGGATGTTGAAGTTTGTTGAGGGTTTGTAGTGGTTGTTGAGGTTTTGTTGAAGATGAGGTGGAGGAGAGAAGTGTTGAGAGGGTTAAACATTGTTGAGAAAGCTGCCCGGAGCCACGTGGCAGCACGCGAGTGGTCACGCCCAGGCGCGTGCACCACACACGCCGACAGGGCTCGTCAGTTGCAGTGGAGGGAGAGAGAGAAACGGCTGGAGATTGGGTTGGGACGCGTGGCAGCACCTAATTGGTTGGGCGGATTTTTTGTTTTTAAATCTTTTAAACTGAATTATCTCGTTGAAAAAAAAAATTGGAAATTTTTTTTTAACCAAAATTCATAACTTTTTTTCCTCTATAAATAGAGACTTGGTTCATTTTATTTGGACACAGAAAAAAAAATCAAGTTTTTCACCATCTTATTATCTTTCTATTGTCTATATTAAAAAAAAAATTAAATTGTTAAGTGTTTATTGTTTTAATTTAATTTAAAACAATAATTGTAATTTTATGTAAATAATAAAAATATAAATATAAAATTAAATAAAAATATGAAATAAAAAAGTGGTGGGGTAGGGTGTTGAATGAAAAACCATTGGAGTGGGTAAAAGTTGAATGAGTGTTGAATTTGAGAGAGAAGATGATGTGGAGTGTTGGGAAGAAAAAAAGTGATGTTGAGAGGGGGTAAATTAAACAAACCATTATATATGGTCTTATGTGCGAGTTTAGTTGAGAATCAAAGATTGGGACAAGTGGCTATGGAAGCTGGTGGTCCTTGTGTTTTTAATAATTGTGTTTTGCTGCCAACCTTTAGCAATCATTTTCTTGTTTAGAATTTAAGTGTTAAGTTGGATTTTCTTGTTTTTTTAACCATGAATTAGAGTTACATGATAGTGATTCTTTGTCAAAAGTCTACCCATTCCGATATATGGTTATGCGGCATGTTTCATTGACGCGCACGGTGAAGCGACGGCGATGCAAAGTGCGGATAGCGCGCTTCTGCGGAGAGGGGTTATGGTAATGTGGTGGTGACTCACACTTGAGTGACAAAATGTTGAGAATTCAAGTATGAGTTGGAGTCTCACATAAGTTAACATTAAATGTGAGCGATGTGAAGACTTTATAAGATATATGACTCATATACTTTACCTTAAGATTTTAAGATGTGGGTCAAGTTCTCTTAGTGTTTTGTTTCCTTAGCCCATGAATTTGTGTCTCCCCAACATTTTGTCTCTGAAACTAAAGTTTTCCCACTTCATTTTCACCTAAAAAAGCAGAATATCCTCTCACCAATTTGTGATAGATTAATCTCTCAAGATAGCATGGGGCACTAAAGTAGAGATCCCCAACCAATTTTTTTTACCATACACATAAATCCAATGATTGAAACTATGATCATGAGTTGAAGAGATCTGGCTTCTTCCACTCAAACGAACACATTGTTGATAAAAAAGTTCCTTTTGAATATTATTTTCTAATATGCTGGTAAATTTGTAGTTTTATTCGAGTATCTAGTTGTAATGCTTCTTAATAAATGTCTTGCATGAATTTTTGTGTCCCCTTATTGGTTTGAACTTTGAAGGATCTCCCTTTTTGCCTTAATATTTCAAGAGAAGGGCACATTTCAGATTTAGAAAAGTAAGGGAGAGCGGCTTGACCACTATAACCCTTTGACCTGGTCAATTCTTTCTATGGTAGTATAAGCAATTGGTTAAGAGCCTAAGAGCATCAGCAACAAAGAAATTTTGTGAGTTTCTTTATGACATGTCATCTGAAGTAAAGTTTCTTAACTGTTGCAGAAAATTAAGTTTCTCCACGTGGCAAGCAACTTTGCTCCAAAGTTTCTCTGAAAGAAACTTTGCTCAAAGTTTCTCTTCTAAATTTAATGATTAAAAAATAAATAAAAAACAAATAAAAAAGCAAATAAATAGGTAACTAGATTTACAAGAAAGTAGTGGGGTATATTGTGGGATCCATTTAAGAAACTTTTTAGAATTTATGAATTGGAGTAAAAAGTGAATAGAGTTTATTAAAGTGGTTTAAATGACGTGGCATTACCAAAATTTAAATTAGAAACTTGGACTGGGCGGGACATAAAGAAGATTATGTCCCGCCCAAAATGAACAATAAACCATTGACGATAGCCAAGGCGGGAAAGGCAACATGACGAGCTTCATTGCCCTCCCTTAGGTGATGGACCCACAAGCCAGCTGGAAGATTCCTTTGGATTTGTCTTATGTGTACGGGGATTTGGGCCCTGATTGTCAGGCCCAAATATAGGAAAGATCCATATCATGACCACCCCCTCTATAAAAGGGGAGGTCATCCACTTGTACGAGACCAACTTTTTCAGCATTAATGAGAATATTCCTTTTATGGTAGTTTTGCTATTTTAGTGCTCTGCTAGGGTTTACCTTTTGTCTTTCTCTTACATAAGCTTGCCCTAGTACAGAACATTGGCGCCGTCTGTGGGGAAGACTCAGCTCTTCCGGTGACAGAAGGAGGAATCGCGAGCCATGGAGACTCGTTCATACGGCGTAGGTCGGCGCGATCATCGCCGGCGCGGTGGTGGTCGACACGGCGGTCGCGCCGGCGGACGAAACAACAACCGTCCCGTACTGGACGACCAAGAGCAGGAAGCTTCCTCGGAGGGGGTCCACTCAGTGGCGCCGTCGCCGGCGTCATTGGTGAATGCAGCTCCGGGAAGACCTTCAGATCTGATCGCTAAATCAGATCCAGGTGTTCGGCGGCGTTCAACGCCGCCTGACTACGTGAACTTGGAAGATCTTAAAACAACTGCTCCACGGAGAGTGCAAGAGGCAGTGACAGGTATCACGCCTGCGGCTTTGCAACAAATGTTAGATACCTTGCAGAAGGTGCAGTCCCAAAACGAGCAGTTGCAAGCCCAAGTTGAGTATCTTACTCAGCGGCAGAATTTTAAGCAAGAACAACGCCTGGAGGCGGAGGATGTAGTTGAATTCCAACCTTTTGTTCCAGCCATCACTAGGGTGGACATTCCAAAGCACCTGCAAACCATGGCATTAGACGCCTTTTCGGGCGAATCTGATCCTATGGAGCATCTTAGATACTTCAATACTAAAATGGTGATCGGCGGGGCGTCGGATGCGGTAAAATGTCGATTATTGCCTTCCACGTTCAAGGGCATGGCGATGCAGTGGTTCATTCGACAACCGCCCTTCTCCATTGATAATTTCACTGATCTGTCCACTAAGTTTCTGACTCAATTTTCCGCCAATAAAACCACAAAAGCAACAATGTTTGATCTTATCAGCATACATCAGCAACCAGGCGAGAAATTAAAAACCTACATGGCACGCTTCAGCAAGATGGCGGTGCAGTTGGAGGATGAAAATCCAGATGTCTGTTTGGCGTCATTCAAAAATGGCCTTCGGGCGGGAGATTTGAATAGAGACTTAACAAGGCGACCGGCGAAGGATATGATGGATCTTCGCGCTCGTGTTCAAGAGTTCATATTGATTGAGCAAGATGACCAGAAGAAACAAGAAAGAGAGGAAGGACGTAAGCAGTCTCAATCTGGCGGTGTTTCACAAGACAAATCTAAGGCGGGGAAGGAAACCAGGATAGCGCAAACCCCCCGCGTACCAAGACCGGGACCATACCACAACTCTAAACCTGGCTTTCAAAATACATGGCACAGAAATTCACAAGGTCCCGCTGCTGCCACAGCTGGTCAGCCTGGTGCTTCGCCAACGCCAATCCCACTTACTAAGTTGAATGCACCCTTAAGTACCATTTTAAGGGCGGTTGGACAGACCAACGTTGTGCAGTACCCACCACCCCCACGGCGACCGCCAGCTAACGTGGACACCAATAGGTGGTGCGAGTACCACAGAGCGTTGGGGCATACGACAGATAATTGCTGGAATTTAAGGCGGGAAATTGATCGCTTGATTAAAGCTGGCCATTTGGCAAACTTTGTCAAAGACACAGCAGCGCCGGAGGTAGCTAAAATCACTCAAGGGGACAAAGGTAAAGGTAAAGAGATAGTTGAAGAGTTGGGCGATCCTGCTGGGGAATGCTCATCTATTGCAGGAGGATTTGGCGGGGGTGCAATTTCAAGTAAGGCTAGAAAACGCTACGTAGCGGCAGTACACTCAGTACAGGAGTCGAACGAAGGCGAGTGTTGGGTGAATCATTCCCCTATTATATTCACCCCTCAGGATTTTGCGCATGTAATTCCCCATGACAACGATCCAATTGTGGTAACAATTAGGGTTAACAATTATGTGACAAAGAAAGTATTCTTAGACCAGGGATCTTCGGCAGACATCATCTATGGAGACGCCTTTGATCGCCTGGGACTAAAGGAATCAGATTTGAAACCATACAGGGGAACTTTGGTGGGATTCACAGGAGACCGTGTCAGTGTGCGGGGATACGTCGAAATTCCGACTGCCTTTGGAGAAGGAGAGTTTGTCAAGAAGTTTCAAGTAAAGTACTTAGTATTGGCGTGTAGAGCCAATTACAACGTACTCTTGGGGCGAGACACCCTCAATAAGGTCTGCGCGGTCATCTCAACTGCTCATTTAACTGTTAAATATCCCGCCTGCAACGGGAAGGTCGGGATATTGCGTGTAGACCAGAATGCAGCAAGGGAATGCTATTTGAGGAGCGTGGCGCTCTATGGGCGGAAGGCCGCCAAGGAGAGCCACCGAATTACAGAAATCTTCCCACAAGAAGGATTTAGCTTGGACCCAAGAGATGATGCTGATGATTTTCGCCCACAACCGCTGGAAGAAACCAAGCAGGTGCAAGTCAAGGACAAGTTTCTAAAGATTGGCAGTGGGTTGACAACAGAACAAGAGGACAGACTAATCACCCTTCTGGGTGATAATCTAGATCTCTTCGCATGGACCATCAATGATGTACCAGGGATTGATCCCAAGGTGATCACCCACAAGCTAGCCATACGACCAGGGGCGACCCCGGTCATCCAACCAAGGCGAAGAATGAGTGAAGAAAAGAACAAGGCTGTGCAAGTAGAGACTGAAAAATTGATCAAGGCCCGCTTCATCCGTGAGGTACAGTACCCAACGTGGCTCGCCAATGTTGTAATGGTCAAGAAGGCCAATGGGAAATGGCGAATGTGCACGGACTACACGAGCCTGAACAAAGTGTGTCCCAAAGATTCGTACCCACTTCCCAATGTTGACAAGCTTGTGGATGGAGCTTCAGGGAATGAACTTTTAAGTCTCATGGACGCTTATTCGGGCTATAATCAGATTATGATGCATCCCTCGGATGAGGAAAGTACAGCATTCATGACCAATCAGGCGAACTATTGTTACAAGACAATGCCTTTTGGTTTGAAGAATGCAGGAGCTACGTACCAACGGCTCATGGACAAAATTTTTTCAAAGCAAGTAGGCAGGAATATGGAGGTGTATGTGGATGACATGATTGTAAAATCCGCCAGGGCTAGTGATCATGGCGGCGACCTTAAAGAAGCGTTTGATCAGTTAAGAACATATCAAATGAAGTTAAACCCTGAGAAGTGTTCTTTTGGGATCCAGGGAGGAAAATTCTTGGGATTTATGTTAACATCAAGAGGAATAGAAGTAAACCCAGATAAGGGAAGGGCGATCTTGGAAATGAAAAGCCCAACAAGTATAAAGGAGGTTCAGCGTTTGACAGGGCGAATGGCCGCCTTGTCACGTTTCTTGCCAATGGCGGGTGACAAAGCGGCCCCGTTCTTCACATGTTTAAAAAAGAATTCAAAGTTTCAGTGGACAGAGGAATGCGAACAAGCTTTTACCAAATTGAAAGAAACATTGGCCACATTACCGGTACTCTCCAAGCCAACACCAGGCGTTCCATTAGTGCTCTATTTGGCGGTTACTGACAAGGCGGTAAGTACGGTTTTGCTCCAGGAAGAAGGAAAAAAGCAGAAAGTTATATATTTCGTGAGCCATACTTTACAGGGGGCAGAATTGCGGTACCAAAAAATTGAAAAGGCGGCTTTGGCGATTCTGAAAACTGCAAGGCGCCTCAGACCTTACTTCCAAAGTTTCCAAGTCAAAATTAAAACTGATGTTCCCTTAAGGCAAGTACTTCAGAAGCCTGATTTATCAGGGCGATTGGTTAGCTGGTCGGTTGAGCTGTCAGAGTATGACTTACAATATGAGCCAAGGGGCCAAGTCACAGTCCAGAGTTTAATTGACTTCGTGGCGGAATTAACACCCACTGAAGGAGAGAAGACTCAAGGAGAATGGGTCCTGTCTGTGGATGGATCCTCTAATAACACTGGAAGTGGGGCGGGAATAACAATCGAAAGTCCAGATAAAATGATCATTGAACAGTCTCTCAAGTTCGAGTTCAAGGCGAGCAATAATCAATCTGAGTACGAGGCTCTAATTGCCGGCTTAAGGTTGGCCATTGAATTGGGAGTCCAGAAGTTATTTATCAAAGGAGATTCGCAGTTAGTGGTTAAACAAGTGAAAGGTGAGTACCAGGTGAAGGATCCGCAACTGTCCAAATATTTGGAAGTGGTGCGCAGATTGATGATGGAGGTCAAAGAAATCAAAATAGAACATGTCCCGAGGGGACAAAATGAGAGGGCTGATGTGTTGGCAAAGTTGGCAAGCACAGGGAAATTGGGCAACTACCAGACAGTCATTCAAGAAACCCTGCCTCGCCCGAGCATTGATTTGGTAGAAATAAAGTTGAAAGCTGTAAAGTCAGTCAGTGAGGGCGAGGTATCTTGGATGGAATCGATTAAAACCTTCTTAGAGAACCCACCAAAGGAGGATGATTTGAACACGAGAGCAAAACGAAGGGAAGCCAGTTTTTACACACTGGTGGATGGAGAGTTGTATCGGCGAGGAATCATGTCTCCTATGCTCAAATGTGTCGATATCAAGGACGCCCTCGGAATAATGGCGGAAGTCCACGAAGGCGTGTGTTCTAGTCATATTGGCGGGCGATCCTTGGCAGTTAAGGTGATAAGAGCAGGATTCTATTGGCCAACGATGAAGAAGGATTGTTTGGAGTATGTTAAGAAATGTGAAAAATGTCAAGTCTTTTCTGACCTACACAAGGCTCCACCAGAAGAATTAACAACCATGATGGCGCCTTGGCCGTTCGCCATGTGGGGGACCGATATTTTAGGACCATTCCCTGTGGCGAAGGCACAAATGAAGTACATCATCGTCGCGGTTGATTACTTCACTAAGTGGATAGAGGCTGAGGCAGTAGCAACTATCACGGCCGCTAAGGTCAGGAGCTTCTTATGGCGAAGGATTATTTGTAGATTTGGGGTTCCCAGGGCATTAGTAATGGACAACGGAACACAATTCACAAGTAGTGTTACCCGAGAATTTTGTACAGAAATGGGAATCGAGATGCGATTTGCCTCTGTAGAACATCCACAGACCAATGGGCAGGCTGAATCGGCTAACAAAGTTATCCTGAAGGGTTTAAAGAAGAAACTGGATGAGGCAAAAGGGCTTTGGGCGGAGGAACTACCAGGCGTTCTTTGGGCATACAACACCACGGAGCAGTCAAGCACAAAGGAAACCCCGTATCGTCTAACTTATGGAACTGACGCCATGCTCCCAGTGGAAATTGAAAATCAAAATTGGCGAGTGGCTCGGTTTAATGAAAATGACAACGGAGAAAACTTAATAGCAAATCTAATTATGCTGCCCGAGGAACAACGAGAGGCCCACATAAGAAATGAGGCGGGAAAAGTGAAGGTGGCAAGAAAATTCTCAACAAAAGTGGTGCCAAGAAAAATGAGGGTAGGAGACTTAGTGCTCCGAAAAAATACAATGCCCGATAAACACAACAAACTCTCACCCAACTGGGGCGGGCCTTACAGGATTATTGGCGATGTTGGAGGAGGAGCTTATAAGTTGGAACAACTAAGCGGTCAAAAGGTTCCACGAACATGGAACGCCTCTCATCTAAAGCAGTATTTTAGTTAGTAGAAACAACAAATGTGAACAAAGTCGCACTCTTTTTCCCTTTCTTTGGAAAGGTTTTTAATGAGGCGACAATTGTAATGAAGGGACAATTGTTCCCATACGAAAGAAAATTAATGAAAAGATCATTTCAACAGAATCATATATGTTTTGAATTTTTATTACGAGTTCATGCAATGCAAATCGTATCAAGGTATGCAATACCGCGAGTAAACCTTTCGGAATAAGAAAGTATCGCCTTCAAAAGTTAAAAGCCTTGGCAATTCTAGTGGCCACTAGAAACCAAGCCTCGTCGAAAAATCGGCTAAGGTATATAACAACGAAAGTTGGGAACAACTAAAAACAACGAATGAACTTAAGATGATATCCATTTAAAGTAGAAAAAAGGGGGCGATGCCCATACATGATTTGGAATGAAAATAAAACAGGGCAATGCCCAAAGAAAAATTTCAACTTCGTAAAATAAAAACAAATTCAAGCCAGGTTCTCGTTGTTGGCGTTGTTGCCCTGGCTTGTCCCAGCTTGAGGATCTTCCTTCCCTTGATCCTCATTCCTGTGCTGCTCATTCCCATCCTCGCCATCTTCCTCAGGCTCACTCTCATCATTGAATTGGGGAAGGAGATCGAGGCTAATGTCATCATCACCAACTACTTGACCATCCTTGATCTCCTTCAGCCACCCAATGCGGGAAAGATCAAAGCCCGGCTCAACTACACTGATCTGCTCTTTGGCCGCCAGAAAGCCTTGAGCATATTGGAGAGAAGCACGCCCTAGGATGGAAGCATTCAGGCGATCATGTTTCTTCTCCAACTTTTGATATTTGGCTTGAATGGCAGTGTGCTTGTCATTTATGGCTTCTTTAAGAGACTTGGTCTTTTGAAGAAGCAGGTCCGAAGCAGCCAAGTCTTCAGTTAATTTAGCACACTTCTCCTCAGCAGATTTCAGCTTGTTGTTGGCGGTCTCAGCATCAGTTTTAGCCCGTTCATAGGCTGTCTTGTAATCAGCTGCCTTCTTCTCAAAACGGTTTTTGGCTGAGATCAACTCTTTCACACACTGAGCCATTCCCGCTACAGTACTGGCGGCAGACAGTGCGTGATGGATCGCCATGGAAGCAATGTTGGGGGGACCCTGACCGGAAATGTCCTTGTGAATCCGGTTGTCAAAAGTACGGGTCATGAATTCCAGCCCATTGAAGTGAGGATCCGACAAGCTCAGCAAGGGGGGAGGAGCTTCGCCACCAATGGCTGAACTAGGCCCAGCCTGGCCAAATGGAGTTGATGGGCGGTTGATCAGCGTGCTTGAATCTTGTTGAGGGGGCGGGACATTGTCATGTCCCTTCTTTTTCTCAGCGGGACGACTTTTTGAATCAAGAGTTGATTGGTGGAGAGGCTTACCACCAGCAGCACCTGAAGTTTTTTGACGTTTAGGGTCCCTGACGTTGTCAGAACCCGAGGTACCTTCATTCTTCTTCTTCTGCTCAGTTTCGGCGGCCCTCTTTTTCGCCGCCGCAGCAGACTGGGCGAGGTACTCCTTCATCTTGAGTGGGTTCGCGTCAACCTTGCCTTTTCCCATCGTAGCTGTACGGAAAACATCAATTAGACGAGATACATGAACAAAAAGAAAAAGAAGTTACGTACAAAGATTATAAACTTACTAAAAAATTGATTTAAAGTGCCGGATTTCGACGCCTCAATCAAGTCGTGACCGGAAATTACTGGTAGTGTGCGGAGGTAATCGGCGACGCCTTGTTCAGATTCATCCAAGGCGTCGTATGAAACAGATATTTTTCGGCGAGGGTTCTTTGTCCAGTAAAAAGGGAAGAGGGGGTTATTGTCAGAATCTCGGAACAAGTTCTTTATTTCGGGCGACTCCACAACTTTAAAGTATTTCTTCTGCCATACTTTGTAATGGCTTTTAAGGGCGGTAAACCGACTCATGTTCTTACGGGCTAATAGTGGAACCCATTTCACAGAAGTAGGTTTAGTGGTGACTGATTTATAGAAAAGGAAGAACAAGGGATAGGTTGGAGTGAAACTCAAGTGTTCACAAAGAATTTCAAAGCAGCGGAGGAAACCCCAGGCGTTGGGCTGGAGTTGGCAAGGCGCCACATTCAGAAAAGAAAGAACGTGACATATAAACGGCGAGAAAGGAAGTTTAATGTTTAAATCTAAGAAGAAGTAGCCATAAACAAAGAAAAAATCGGGCGATCCATCGTCTGGTTCTTTACGCAACAGAACACAGTCATCTTCGCCACATGGGAGGACATTCAACAGATGATCTTCATTATTCGAGGTGGCGGGATCTATCTTCGTGAACCCTTGAGCAGAAATTCGAAGCGAACTAATGCTCCCAACGCTGCTCCAGATAGAATGCAACAGACATTTATCTTCAACTAAATGCACGTCAGAGCGCCATTCAGGTGAAGACAAATCTCCGTTAGAGGAGAGAATTGAGTCTACAGAGCCGGCGGGACCGGAATCATCATGGGTAGAAGGCGAGGAATGAATTTCAATTATAGAAGGGGCGACAACTTCCTCCTCCGTGGAGGGTGAAGAAAGTTCTAGGGAAGAAAGGCTAGCGTTTGGTAAAGACATGCGAGGCAGTTTCATAAAAAGAAGATGAACAGAGTTAAAAGTAAAAAGAAGATGAACAGAGTTAAAAGAAGAAAGAAGATGAACAGAGTCAGAAAAAAGAAGTAAACGAAGAGTCTCAAGAAAGAGAAAAACTAACCAGAGGGAGAAACGTGAATTTGAGAAAGGAGAACGTCGGCGATAGGGGAGCACCGCGCAATGACGACGGCCGGAGGAAGAAAAGGTTCACCGGAGTTCAAAGAAGAGAATGAAAGCTGCGGTGAAAAGGGTTTTCAGAGCAAAAGTGAAAAATGAAAAGTGAAAAGGGGATTTTATAGAGAGAAAGGAAGAGAGAGAATGAGTGGGGGAAGATCGTGGGATCGTGGGATTTGAAATTCGAAAAGTTAGGAAGCGAAAAGACATTACTCCTCGAGACGCGCAACTGAAGATTGCATTTATAACAAATGATGACGAAATCCCGGAAAATAAGGATACGTGCGTCAGTTGAAAAGACGTGGTTGACGGTTATGATTAATGGCGACATATCTTTGAAACGGCAACAAAGGTGGCGAAGCGTGAAAATGGCGATGTAACAACGAAGGTAAAATGGCGATGAACGAATAAACAATAGAGGCGAACTACTAGGTAACATGATGAAGACATTTCAACTCTTTACTCGAGTCTCATGTCTTGGGGGCATGTGGACTGGGCGGGACATAAAGAAGATTATGTCCCGCCCAAAATGAACAATAAACCATTGACGATAGCCAAGGCGGGAAAGGCAACATGACGAGCTTCATTGCCCTCCCTTAGGTGATGGACCCACAAGCCAGCTGGAAGATTCCTTTGGATTTGTCTTATGTGTACGGGGATTTGGGCCCTGATTGTCAGGCCCAAATATAAGAAAGATCCATATCATGACCACCCCCTCTATAAAAGGGGAGGTCATCCACTTGTACGAGACCAACTTTTTCAGCATTAATGAGAATATTCCTTTTATGGTAGTTTTGCTATTTTAGTGCTCTGCTAGGGTTTACCTTTTGTCTTTCTCTTACATAAGCTTGCCCTAGTACTCTAATGAGTTTCTTGGATAATGATGCTGCCCACGCCCAATAATAGGACATAAAGTCAATTTATCTACGATATTAGCAATTGGTTGGCTGCGACCTGGTCCAATATCGTTTCAGTCAATGAAATTTTTCTAGTGTATTAAATTGTTTCTGCAATTTTAATTTGAATGTGACTTTCCAAAAAAACAATTGAATGTGATGGATGACAAATGTGTCCTAAAGAGTGCAACTCATACGGATTAAATTTTAGATTTAGGGTTTTATTGAGATTAAAATATTGGGCGATATGTAGTTCAAAATCCATATGATCAAATTTTATTTGGTTTTTGTTTTTTTATAGGCATCAAATTTTATTTGGTCATGATGAACATATTAGGAGATAGTCGTTTGAAGCATATAGCCGATGCAAATGATAGCCAACAGAGATAAGATTTGCGTATAAGAGGGATTTTTTAATAAGTAATTAGGTAAAAATTTAGGATGATTAATATATTCATGATATTTCTCAAATTCTACACGTTGGAAATTGAAAATTGAAAATGAGTCAATTCCTTAATAAAAGTAATACTTTTTTTTGGTCCATCAAAAAGATAAACTGCACCCGTTAGGAATCGATCTCTAGACCTCCCCCTACTCAACCTTCATACGGGGACTAATAAAAGTAATACTAGTTGTTATGACATTGAGTTATTTTACTTTCAAAAAAAAAAAGACATTGAGTTATTTTAAAACATTGAGTTATCAATGGATTTTGGATAAGCTGTCAGTAAATTTACCGATAAGGCCTATATCTACAAATTTTGGACTGGTGATTTAGACAGTTTTTAATCATCTGGGTGGATTTCATGTGTTAATTTATACTCATTTATTCAATAAAATTGATTAACTCAAGTTTTTTTTTAATATATTAACTGGTATGCATTGATTTTATCATTTTTATCAATACCAAATTGTAGAAATAAGCTAAAATGGAGAAACCTATGGGACAGGAAATCAATCGTTGCATCACAAAGGAGTGTGAGTCATCATAAGAGTGTGATTGTTTGATTTTTTTTTCTCATTAAAAAATCACATTTTCAAATTTTTATGTGTTTGTTTAAGCTTTCAAAAATTGATTATTTTGAAAAAGGTACTTGATTAGCTTATAAAAAAATTGTTACGATAAATGATAGAGAGAAAAAAAAAAGGTGACTTAAAAAGTTCCCCTAAAAAAGAGGTTTTCAATAAAGTGGCTAAACATAAATCAACTTATGTTATTCTTTAAAATCTCTACAAATTAATATTTTTACTTACATAGCTAAGTATCTCTTTTAAATCTTAAACAAACACATTTATCTTTGGTGGTACAACCAAGTGCAAGGGTTGATGAGGATCCAAACACAACACTTCAAAATCTTCCTTCAAACTTGAAGGATCTAGCTTGCTTGCATGAAAGGTAACCAAAAGGAGGAAGAAACTTTAAAATAGTTGAGGCTGAGATGAAGGCACCACACTCAAAACTGATAAGCTAAAAAGAAGAGAAGCCACAAGATCAATGGAAGCTTGGCAATTCTCAAAGTAAGAGAAACCACAAGAGTCACACTCTTGATAACTCTCTACGAGAGAGTTTTCTCTACACTTACAAACTCAAATCTGAACTATTGTCAAAGTTATGGAGGGAAATAAAAAGTTGGAGCTTACATAGCTCCTCTAGAGTGAAAGCCATAAAATAGTGTTAGTACGGGCTAAGCTCAAGTGACCCAATTCTTATTCTGCCCCTCGCATAATCTTTATACTCTTATATTCTAACCTATTGGATCATAAGTGTAAGATCCAAACCTATAATGATTAAAATACAAGCCCTGAAACCCAATATAAAAGCCCAACTTATTCCTAGGCAAAAAAGCATAGATAAGCCCAAAAACAACTATACAAAAGACGCATAAAATAGTGAAAATAAAAACACTATTAAGATAAACTAGCGGTATTCCTTTCCTTTCCATGCACAGTCAAGGGTGAATTCAAGCTCTATAATTTTGTTGATGACTTACAATCTGGCCTCATATGGAAAAAGAATATGCTCTTTGGTGACACCCACGGTGGTACAGCAAAATGTTGGAAAAATGTATGAGTATTTCAACAGTTCTTAGTCCTACATTGCCTACGTGTTAAGCTTCCTAAGAGGTTGTATAGTAAATTTCACTTTGTGGTGGTAAAGAGCCTAATAAGGAAGTTGGTTGCATGCACATGAGATTAAGCTTTGTTGACCTAATACAGTACAAATCCTCCGATTCCCCTTACACACTCGACTATGGGCCTTATTGACTTTTCACTGGTCCTGCCTTTTTCTTTTGTAGCTTACATTAAAAACACATTTTTCACATATGCACGTCTAACATAGGTTGTATCACCCATATTTAATGTGTGCTTTCTACCTACATTTAAGTTTTCCACCCCAATAACTTACATTAACTCCATTCTCTCCTATGAATCGGTGCACAAAAGATACACAAAATAAAATCCTTCTCATCTCTTTACTTCTTATCCCCTCTATGGCTAACACTAACTAACAAGGCAAAAATCAACCCTAATACTTGTTTAACATCAGCGTCAAGGCTCACATCAAGTGGATTGAAGCTAATTGTTTAGTGTCACACGACATACGTTTAGTATTGGTTTAGCAAACACAACCCAATTGGTACTTCGTCGGACACAAATTCATAAAAATTATCATCGATTATATAGGTTGACTCTAAATATTGTCAGTTTAGTCAACGCTATGTATGACGTGGAAAGTTAAAATGTCTGTATCAGTCATGGTTGTCAATTACATGCCTTAATTTGGTCGTTCTTGTCCAAGTCAAACAATAACCCAAACTTAGAGTTGTTATGCTTAGTATCTCTAATCCAGAGATATTGTTTTGCTTGCACGAGGCCACCAACTTAGAGACTTTCACACTGTTAACAAATGATGCAAGTCATCACCAAATTCGCATTGACAACCAACAAGATAAAGGTAATCTACATTACATCAAGCAGATCAAAACATAACACACCTATCATAATATAATACATTGTATCAAGACATTATGCATCACATTATAGATGAATTGACATGTCATGTAAAAAAACAAATCAAAGTATTGTACCACATGAATGCGGAACAAATGCATTGAAGAGTTTACCAAAATAGTCAAGATTTTGTTCATTGGAAATGCATTTGAGACCATTTTAACACTACAAGAAAATTGTCCAGTAGTGACCGCCAAATCAGTCACTAAATGGATAAAATCGGCCACTAAAACATTTACCGATTTAGTGACTGGAATATATCAGTGGTTAAAACGTTGGTCGCTACGGTTAGTGACTGAAATAGTGACCGAGATTAGTGACCGATTTTGCAACCGATTTAGTGACCGAAATAGCAACCAATTTAGTAACGGATTTAGTGACCGAATTAGCAACATAATTAGTGTTTGAATTAGTGATGGAATTAGTAACTGAATTAGTGACGGAATTAGTGACTAAATTAGTGACGAAATTAGTGACGGGATTTGCGATTGATTCAGTGACGAATATGGCCACCACATTAGTGACCGAATTAGCGACGAATTCATAAAATTTCAGCAAACAATTTTTATTTTTCTAGCAGATCTGATTATTTGTTTAATCATGTAATAACCATATCTATCAATCAATTTAAGAACAATAAAACAGTTAATTCCACTTCAATACTTCGCCTACAATCCTCACAAAGTAGTGTGGTCTCATACAATACTTACCAACATCATCAAGTCTTGATCCATAAACTAGTCTATTACATTACACTTAAAAACAAAGTTTGATAAAGTTCAAATAATTCTTCAATAACCATTCTTTGAGCGATGTCCAATGTGTCCCTCAATTGATCAAACTCTTCTCTAGTTTGATAAACTAGTCCATCTAGATTCTCTGCAACATCTGAATCATCTGAATTATCTAATTTGTGATCTGCATGCACATTGGTTGGTGCTGGTGGTTGCATCATTTCCATCATCTAACGTACCATTCTTTGAGCGATGTCCAATGTGTCCCTCAATTGATCAAACTCTTCTCTACGTACCCACTCAGATGATGAAGATCTTGAGCCATGATATTTGTTATGCACCACAGTAGACTCCATTCCTAATCCATAAATTCTGCATTTCTTCACGCCAGCTAACTCACACCACACATCTAGCCCATTAGGTGGAGGAGTATTTTGCACAGATTCTTTTTGCGTCCTATTTCCCCACGTACTTTCAAATGTAGCCTGTTAGCAAGAATTAGTTACAATAACATTAATCATAATTATACATAGATCAACAAACCACTCTTTTTAAAGACACTTAGAAAATTTTCAGTACTTCAAATGACCATCATATATTGTCCATACAACTCTATAAGGTTTACTACCTTATATTTAAGAGCAACAAAGACAAGAGAACCATACAATGTTAAAGCCTAATAAAATATAGTGATTGTAACTCTTAAAAGCTTAAAGCAAATAGATCTACCTGAATTAAAAAAAAGCATGCAAAGCAATCAACAAATAAGAATACCAAGTAAAACAACTAACTAGATTAGTGTTTCAACAATTTATGTATACCAAATTAAAAATAATATCCAGATGACATACATTTGTATGTTCTGATTTCCTATCCACCCATGTAGCATCCTTGCGCTGGTGTGTCTGGCGAAACAATTCTAACTGAGTAGGAGTGGTTCCAGTCTTTTTAATCTAATCAAGTACAACAAAATTATGAACATACTATCAATATCTAAATTAAGAGAAGAATATACTATGAGAGAAAAATCATCACCATATTTGCTTTATGTTGAGAAGTGGTAATAGAGTCACCAATGTGAAGGGACTGCCCAAATCTATCACAATTGTATGTCGGATTTGCTTTTGCTTTGACACTTTTGATGTTGAACTTTACACTATCCCAATGCTAATTTAACATATTCCATACATAATCTCCAAGCCAATCTGGTCTTATATTCGAGTGACGAACCCTACTCAAATTACTTTTCATCAAAGATGCACCTCGTTCTTTAAAGTTCTTTTTAGCCCATGTGTTGTCAGGTGGAAAAATAGAACATTTTTCTATAATAAACACAAATAAAGTTAGATAAAATTGCAATATATGAACATGATAAATCAAACTAGAAAATTAACATATGAAATCTACCATGAGCTCTCCAAACAAAATCTTTCTTTTGTTCTTGGGTATCTTCTTCCTAATGGCCATGGATAAGTAAAGTGACTTTTGAATATATCAGTAATGATATTAGCTGCACGGTGCGAAGGTAAGAACCTACAAACAAAACATGTAAACAATTAGAGACTTACTTAATGTTCTCGAATAACTTATAATAAATAATTCATACCCTTTACCCTCAAAGGTGAGAGTAGTTTTGTCATCATCTGATACATTTTGAGATTCATTTAATCCAAGTATAAGTCCATCAACCGTTTCAGAACTAGGGGGTGAATGGGTGGAATTAGATGTCCTAGGTGATGGAAAGGCAGCAACAACATTAGGCGGTGATTGAGTTGGTGAGACATTGGTGGAATCCTCTTGTGCTAAAGGTGGAGTGACATGACGTGATGACATACCATTGTGACTGTGTGATAATTGTCTTGAATGTCCTCTAAGAGTTTTGAATTTTCCTCGACCAGTATCTGACATCTGCAATACACACATAAATAAATTTCTTAAATATACTTATAAAAATTAAAATCAACAACATAAATGCAAGTACAATTTATTACCTTTTATAAGAAAAACACAATATCAAATTTTAATAATTATCAGAAGATATATATTGGTCAAACAATTCACGATCCTCCTCAGAATCATCCTCATCCTCAAAATAATCCTCATCCTCATCTTCATTCTCTTCTGCTTCATTTTTTCTCCATCATTAATATCATTGATTTCCACTTCCTCATATACACCATCATCATCTCTCAAGTGACCATCTAACTCCTCATTTGAGACCGGATCCACGTGGGCTGTTGTATCTTGATATGCAACCTCTAATGCATATCGATCATCAATTTTACCCCTTGGTTTGGTTTTAACAACAACCCACCAATCGACCATTTCTTTTATTTTTTCTGGGTAAGGCATGTAGTACACTTGAATTGCGTTTGTTGCAAATATGAAATGGTCATATTTGAAATACCTTTTAGAACGGTGAACCTCCACAAATGTCATATTCTTTGTTAACCTTCATACCACGATTGATGACAACATCAAACCATTCACAATTAAATAAAACTACATTTTTTATTGGTTCACCTGGGTATTGTATTTCCATAATCTCTCTAAGAGTACCATAATAATAATGTTCATGCTCTTCATCATCTCCTTCAACACAAACACCAGAATTGATGGTTTTCTTGTTGATATTCCACTCTTTTGTATGAAACTTAAAGCCATTGACAAAGTAAATAGGCCAAGTCTCCACCTTTCTCTTAGGACCACATGCTAAGTGATGCAATAATTGATCGTCTACCATGTTATGACTATCATGAACCTATCATTATCAAGCATAAGCCTATTAGAGTTTATATTTCACAACCATAACTTTAACTCATGTAATGTAAAGTTAAAAACTAGAAAAACTTACATAAGATCAATACCAAGTTGGAAACTCAGATGCAATCCTACCATCAATATCAGCTTGAGAGATATTAGGAAAGGTTGCCTCCAAATGTTGCACAAAGCGTCTAACATTAATCACTATATTAGTACATATAATATTATTGAAATAAAAGAATACTCCAACTACAAATAAACTTACGTACTTAATATATGGTTTAGCTTCGTCACAATTAAGTAGGATATGCAAATGGGCAGCATATGATTTCATATCAATTAAATATAGACTCATAGAAGTTCCAGCTGTTCGACCAGGATGACTGAAGATTGATAAATTTTGTTGATATACATCATCATGACCTCTATCATCATTTCGACCAACTCTATTTCTCGCTGATTGAACATGAGACTCAAAGTAGTATGAACAAAAATGAGAAGTCTCTTGATATAGATATGCCTCACAAATAGACCTTTCTACTCGTGATTTGTTTTTAACCATTCGTTTGAACCTCCCCAAGTATCTAAAATGATAAAATATCATAAACTAGTAATTAATACAACCAATTAATATTTGCACATTATATTACATAAATAATTACCTCTCGAAAGGATACATCCATCAATATTGAATGGGACCTCCTGTTATTGCTTCATAAGCTAGATGGATATGCAAATGCTCCATTGAGTTAAATAAATCTAGTGGAAAGATTCATTCCAACTTACATGTTGTAATGATGATATTTTGTTCCATCAACACCAAGTCACTCAATTGCCATGTACTTGAGCCTAAATCCTTAAAGTATTTACTCAACTCAGCTATAGGCTTCCACACTTGAAGTGGTAGTGCACTAAAACCAATTGGCAACAAACGCTCCATAAAGATATGACAATCATGACATTTCATTCCAATGAAGTTTCCTTCCCTTATGTTTACACATATACCCAAATTTGAGGCATATCCATCGGGCATTTTCAGCTCACTGACCCATTTACAAACTGTCATTTTCTACTCATTGGACAAAACAAATTTCGCTTTAGGCTTTAAAGGTTTTCCACCTGGGTTCTCTACTAATTCCAGTTCCCTTCGCCTACAATACTCTTTTAAATTCATTTTTTCTTTAACATTATCTTCGATTTTGCCTTTGATGTCCATCATTGTATTAAAGACATTTTCAAATACATTTTTCTCAATATGCATCATGTCAAGATTATGCCTTCTTACTTCCAGTATGGTAACTCCCAAAAGATGCTTTGTTTTATCCAATTATGAGATACACCATATCCAGAACAAACACAAGGTTGAGTCTCAGTTACTTTTGATACCTTACAAACTTCTTCCCACATTTGGTCCCCTGTCAAGCCGTGGAGCAATAGACATCATGACTCGATTCTTGTAAAATGCATCCTTGTTTCTTCTGTATGCAAGATCCATGGGCAAGAACTGACGATGAAAATCAAACCAAGAACATTTAACACCATGTTTCAGCCAGAAAGCCTTTGATTGATTCATGCAATATGGACATGCTAATTTTCCCGCAGTGCTCCAATCTGATAACATACCATATGCAGAAAAATTATTAACAGTCCACATTAATGCAACTTTCATCATAAAATTTTGCTTCTTTGATATGTCATATGTCAGCACACCTTCATTCCATAACAATTTCAACTCATCTATCAATGGTTGCAAATAAACATCAATTTTTTCTTTTGGATTATCAGGCCCAGGAATAATCAATGTCAAAAACATGTATGGAGTGGTCATGCATAGTTCAAGAGGAAGATTATAAGGAGTAAAAATCACCGGGCATCAAGAATAAGGTTTTGTTGCATTACTAAATGGCATGAAACCATCAGAACATAACTTCAACCTCACATTTCTAGGTTCTTTTGAAAAATCAAGATTCTTTTTATCAAATTCTTTTCATGCTTCTTCATCTGATGGATGACATAACACTCCTAGTTGTTGTCTATTTTCATGATGTCACCTCATGTGTGGAGCATAACTCATTGACACATATAATCTCTTAAGTCTAGGAATAATGGGTAAATAATACATTCTCTTCACATGAACTTCCTTGTATTTATCCTTACCAAACTTTTTCCTATGATAACGAGATCTACCATAAAACTTGCATGCCTTTAATTGCATATCATCACCAGTGTAGAATAACATACAACCTTGTTCACAACAATCTTTTTTTTTTGCAGTAAGACCAAATTTTGACATAATTTTTCTTTGTCCTATAAAAATCTTCAGGAATAACATTATCTTCAGAAGGTAACTCCTTGATGAGTGCCACAGTCTCATTGAAATATCATTGGGAAATGATTCCCTCTGATTTAATTGTCATCATTCTAACTGCAAATGACAATTCTTTGTGTATACATCCCGACCACAGTGGCTTTTGGGCTGCATGCAGTAAATCATAAAAATCTTGAGCATCTTTATTTGGAGCCTCATCGGTTTGTTGATCAGGATGTATTCGAAACTCTAGATCAACATCGTCATAAACCATGCTCTCAAATCTATCAAATTGTTCATTATGACCCTCTTGTGCAGTGCAACTAGTACTTGGACCCTCTTGTGCAGTGCCACTAGTACTTAGACCTTTTTGTGCAGTGCCACTAGTACTTTGAAAAGTAATAATGCTACACATAAAGTTTGATCACTTTCTCCATGGCATGTCCAATACCAATAATCACGTAAAAATCAATTCATATAAAGGTGAACTTCAACTTCTTCAGGATCTAAATACTTGAGATTTATGCATCTATGGCAAGGACATCTAATTTTTCAACTACATTAGTCTCCTTTTTGGCATGCAAAAGAAATAAATTCTTGTACTTCATTCATAAATTCATTTGTAACCCCACATTGGTCAGGCATAAGTTTACATCCAACCACGGATTTGACAAATGTCTATATTCTGTCACATCAAGTAAAATCATTACACTAGAATGGAGGAACAATACATTAACTAATAACATAAATGGATAGTAAGTAATCCAGAGAAATCTTGTTTATATGACTAAAACATTGGTGCATAATATCTTCAAATGTAGATCTCTTTCGGTAAAGAATATTACTGACATCTTGAGGAAAATTTGAGAGGAACACGTACAAATTCATGATAAAAGAAAAGGTAAGAACACCATATACTAAATCTGATTGGATAAAGAAATTGTAAAGGGGGAGGGGGAATTTAGTGTTATAAATAGTGTCAATGTTGCAACAGAAATAAAAGTTGATGTGATCATTCAATAGAAAAAAACAGTCAACGTCATATATCTATGTGTATAGGCAGCCAAAAAAGTTGGGCAAAGAAGGTAAGCAAATACTAAATCAAGAGACAGTAGAGAGAGTGCAAGTGCAAGAGCTAGAGTGGTCAAGAAGTTAACAATATTTTCTTCAAGAACATGAAGTTAACAATATTTTCTACAAGCTTTCTTCCAGCATTCATCTTGTCGTTCAATCGATAACAGGTACCATGTGGATCCTAAAACCTTTTGAAATATTGTGACAGTTAAGAACTGAATCAGAAGCAACGAAAAAGGTATACAAAAACAGGGAAGAAGCTTTGCGAATCTTGAAATTTCAACATCACAGAAAAGAAAAAACAGGGGTGGTTAGACTCGCATACCAGTAGATGGAAACCCTAAATCGGTCACGACGGAGGAGGAACCGCTGCGGACGTTGCAATCTCTGCGAAGAGCAATGGAGGAAGTTAGTGTCGAGTTTGGGAGAGTTTGTCGAAGGAGTGATTCAGAAAAGTTAGGGTTCAAGTCTCACAAGTTTAGTAATATTGGGGATTTTGTTTCCACTGTTTTATGGTTTATAAAAAAACACGCTTATTTTGAAATAAAAGATATCTTAATTCTGTTGGCAAGGGGGCTTAAGGTAAGGATCGTTCCTTCAAGGAAGACAAGGTTTGAATCCTACTATGATAAAATTTTGTATATTTTTCCAAAATTTATATTTTAAACATGTATAGCGACGGAATTAGTGACGAAAATATTCGTCACAACAGTAGCGACGAATTGAATTTCTTAGAATAAGTGACAAAATAGTTCGTCCCAAACTTTTCAGTCACTAAATCGGTCGCTAACCATTCAGATTTGGTGGAGGGTAAAAAAAACCTTAATTCGGTCACAAAATCGGTCACAACTGTGATATAAATAATTTGGTACTAAATCAGTCCCTAAACATGGTATTTCTAGTAGTGTAAGGAGAGTTTTCCCTATATTACATCCTATTCGTCAATTATACCATGTCTGTAGAAATTGTGAATGTTAATTTAGATGATGAGTTAGAGCCTTTGTATGTTAATTGATCATACTTGAGCTGGTGAGTATTAGTTACCCTTAATCGCAACTTTCATGTCGGGTTGTTTTATAATTAGTCATGGATGAGAAATGCATAGGAATGTCAATGAACACAGGCGGACATGTATAGTATATATCCACCACCCGCCTCGCAGATAAAAATATATACATATACCCACCTGAATATTCACTAAGTGAGTTTTAAATGAATTTCATAATGCTTGTGGATATCCATGGATACTTGTGCTCATGGATATTTATTAAAATAAAAAATATTAAATAAAATAAAATAAAATTTATGATAAACAACATATAATAGTGGGAAAACCACAAAGAATATTTAGCGTTAAAGTTCAAATGAAAAAATACTAAAATATTGAATATTAAAATATTTAGGCTAATTGAATCTGCTAATAACTGTGTTTGTCCTAAAACACCAATGCCTGCCGCAAAAAATCGGGAGCAAGTGCGGGAGGAACGGAAGAAAGCGCTGACTAATGAAAGAGGCAGGATAGTTCCCTATCATTTTGTCTTTGAGTCGTATAAGCTTTTGACACAAATTGGATTGTCTTTTGTCGATATTGATAATCCCAAAGAGAAGAATTATGAAAGCAACATTCCAAATCCCCTTCCTTCACCTGTAATTATGTTGAAGTCTTTCCGACACGAATCAATATCTCCCTCAGTGTGTTTAATGGAAGATGAAATAGTCTTCCCCTACCAATGAGAACCACAAATCCTCATTTCACATCATTTGGGGGTTTTAGCAAGCTCATACTTGATGTTTGTGATGAAATTACTCAAACTAGTGGTGAACTTACTAACTTGAAGCTTGCAGAAAAGGTTAATGGAAAAATTCAACTTAAAAGAATGCATGGACTCTCTTGCAGTCACCACAACCATGCCTATGCTTCTTTTGTATGCTGATCTCATATTGGGAGACAAAGATATAATGTTGCTTTTGGAATCTATCATCTAGTTCTTTTTTTTTTTCACCAGTTTGTATATAACTTGTTAGTTTGGTTAGCATCCCACAAACATTGAGATTCGGATTTGAATTGTGGTTTTATGCTATTTAAGTTTCATATTTTAATTATGTACGCTTGTTCTATTAATTGCCTGTTGCAAAGTTTGAATCATGTTGCAAAGTATGAATCATGTTATTACCTTCCAAAAAAAACCATATTGAATACAATCCAACTATCCAAGCAAACAATTATCACAAAACGCAGTGATTCAATATATATATATATATATATATACATGGATATTAGTTGATGTATCTTATGAGAATAATCATTTTATTTGAGAACATATGAATAATCATGACCGTTAGATCTAATCATGAATGATTAAAAAAGTAACATGACATTTCGAAGTGGTCATGTGACCATTAAATTGCTTTACTCTTGACAATTTATGATCAAATCTAATGATTGTGATTTATTATTATTTTCTCATATAAAAATATATTTCTCATAACATACATCTTTTATACATACATATATATGGACATTTAAATTATTTTAGATATTTGGCATCCATAAGTAGAGGTGTCCACAAAACCCAAAATCGACCCGAAACCGGTCTAATTGGCCAATTCTTCACTCACGGGGTCGGGTTGGGTCAGATCTGGGTTCGGACAGGTGAAAAAATGGGTTCAGATGATCTGGGCGGTCAAGTTTGGTTTCGGCCCTAAAGCGACCAAACTAGAGAAGTATTTAAAAAAATGAAGCCTAGCCACTATCACTCTCCAGAGTCGGAGAAAAAAAAAGGAGTCCAACTCTCATTCACTCATGTTCTTGGTTAAGGGTTAGGATCCCTAGTCGTCCTCCTCATTCAATCTCGTTCTCTCAGGCTCATTCTCTCTCGGTGCGCCGTAACCTCATCTATAACCCCATTTTCTTCAGTGGTGAGTCTCGGCCTCTCACTGATGAGATCCTAACCATCGTTTTCTTTCCGTTTCACTCTCGTACTCCCTCTTAAGCTTATGACCTAACTTGCTTATTTATTTGTTTGTAGGTCGTGAAGAACTGCAGATGTGGTGAGAGATCTAACATCCTCGGAAGTTCACTCTCCTTTGTTTCTAGTAAGTTCACTCTCCACTGTTTCTAGGAAGTTCACTCCCTCTTTTTTGTCAAAGTCAGTGTAGAGACTATAACCCTTAGCCATGGCTTTGAATGAGAGGAAATGAGAATCGAGAGAGTGGAAACTAAGAAGAGGTGAAAATCTTAGAGAACCCTAAATTTAGCTTTCTTCTCCAAAAGGTTTTTTATTATTGTTTTCTATACTTGTTTTCCAAGAAATTTGAAAATAAAAAAATCTACCGTTGTGATTTTCTGATATTTCCCACGAGAAGAGGTGATTTTCCCACTAAAGTTCAACTCTCGTTATTATTTTCTATACATGTTTCTCCAAAAGGTTTTTTTACAGTGAGATCCTAGCCTCTGTTTAGGATTTTGTTATTTTTTTAAAGGGCCATTGAATTAAATCACACTTTTCTTTCTTTCTTTATTCATAGCCTTGTATTGTATGATTTGTTATGTAGCAGTTGTGGTTAATAGTACTTGTTCAACTTATTTTTGTATGATATTTTAAAAAAATGTGAGGTAAAATAATGTTTCTATTAACTTGCTGAAAAATGGTGTACAAGTCATAGTATTTATACATATTCATCTCTACATTCTGTTGTAACATATGCTATCATAAATATCTTATCATCTAGTTAATAAGATAAGTTAGTTGTGATAAGGTGTTGCGTTCACAACAGACTTTAATACTTAATCTAATTATACCATGCATAGCCAACTTATCACTTAGATATAATTTCATCATGTATTAAATTTTATTCAACTTTTTATTTTTCTTTTACACATAATTTAATCTTGTATTACTTTTATCCAACCTTTTATTTTTCTATTAACGGTGTTGACTCTTACTTTGTATGATCTTTTTTCAACTTTTTATTTGTCTTTTAAATGCTGGTTCCATTTCTCAAATGTGATAGTCCAAAAATGTATTTGCTTTGCTTGTCTTAAGTGCATATGACAAAATTTAAGAAACAAAGTTAGCATATAAGAGAAAAGAAGCTTATATATTTTACAATAAACTAATTAATTTGTATGAAATTAACATGTAAATATGTTATCCAATCTACCTTAATTGATATAATAAAATTCTACAATTCATATATTGATCTTTTTACAATTTCTGAAATTAATCTTTCTACAGTTCATAAACTTCTACAGTTCATAAATTGATCATTCTACAGTTCATAAACTTATACATTTCATATATTGTACATGTGTTAGTAAGTGAATGTGAATGAGATCAACCTCTACAAGATCATCTAGTTTTCCTATACTGACATAGATGCTAGTAAGTTAGAAAGGACAATTTACTAGTAATCAATTGTTGTAACATAGGTTATGGAAATAGGAATCTTAAAGAGGATGACTAGTTGACTTGGTTTTACTTTGCTGATGTTATCCTTGTCTCTTCTCTTTCCCTGCAACCTTGATCCCCTATTTCTTTCTTATTTTTATTTGGGTTTATCTCGTTCAATATGCTACATGAAACTAAATTGTTTCCTTCTTTTGCTAATTGATCTGGTTGCTATCTTTTTCTTTCTTAAATTGTTTTCAAAATTTATGAAACTGAAAAATGGTTGCATAGGGGTTGGTTGAGTTTAAACTTTAAAATTGCCTATCGTCATTCACATTGTTGCTGCCAAATACTCACAATGTTAGTATTAACATATTTGTGCTACAGTACATAGTTATGCAATGTTAATAGTACATATATGCTTATGTGAATTGAAATGCATGGTGAGGTATGAACTACATTTTGATGTTTCTTGCTATTATGGGTGGACACAAAACTATTGTAATGAAAGAAACCTCTTGGATGATCATTGTGTGTGCAATTAAATCTGGTTTGCTTGAACTTTTATCAGGTAATAATTTAATGAACTTGTGTCATGTATTCATTGAACTTATTTGTTTTATTTGTGATATAAAATAGTAATGGAGCAGCCTAGTGGTGGAGATCAGCTAATTAATCAGCCAACTCTTGCAATTGAACCTGCTAGAGTTGAACCTGCAGCAACTGCATCAGCTCTCCCTACTATTCCACGAACGCGAAAGAAGAGGAAACCAAATGCTAGTGGACCCAGACAATCATCACATGCATGGGACCACTTTACAAGATTGCCTAACCGTGAAGTTGAAGATCCCACCGCCGCTTGTAATTATTGTGGTAAAATATATCTCTGTGACAACAAGTTGCAAGGTACTTATAATCTCCTTGCCCATGTCCCACTTTGTCCCAAATACCGTTATGTTGTTGCCAATGACCCTACCCAAACTGTCCTAACCTTTAAGCCGGGAGGGGGTAATGATATGGTTGCAGCGAGTCAAAGGTTCAATTTTCAAGCTTGTAAGAAGGGGTTAGTTATGTTTGTTATCTTAGATGAGCAGCCATTTAAGGCAGTAGAGGGTGATGGGTTTAAGTATTTTAGTAGACTGCTTCAACCTCAATTTACTATCCCCTCAAGGCAAACAATTGCTAGGGATTATTTCCAACTATATCTCAATGAAAAAGTCAAGTTAAGAAACTTCTTTAGGTCTGACTGTAGGAGAGCTACCCTTGTAACTGACAATGAGTGGAAGTATCAGAAAAGAATAATTAGGTTTTTCCGAAGTTTCCAACCATAAAGGAGAGACCATAGGTAGGCAAATAGAATTGGTTTTGAGAGAGTGGGGTTTAAGGAACATTTCCACAATTATCGTAGATAATGTTTCATCAAGTGACGGTTTTGTAACTTATTTAAAAGAAACATTCAAAAGATTTAATGGGCTTGTGCTAAGTTGGGAGTTCCTCCATATGAGATGTAGTGCACATATGTTGAACTAAGTTGTAAGTAATGGGTTGAAGGACCTTAATTCCCCCATAGCTTGCATCTGCAAGGTCTTCAGCACAAAGAAAAGCCAAATTTAAGGAGTATATTCAATTTTCAAATATTCCAGCAAAAAAATTTGTGTGCCTAAATATCCCAACTAGATGGAACTCTACATACCAAATGCTAGATTCTGCACATATGTATCAATTTGCATTTGAAAAGCTAGAGTTTGAGGACTCTGGCTATTTTGAGTACTTTAAGACTCTTACACCCTCTACCCCCTACTAGTAGTGATTTTGAGATTACCAGGACATTTGTGAAATTTCTTAAGATTTTCTATGAGGCTACCAAATTTTATTCTCCATCTGTCCATTTGAGTATCCACACTACATTCCTCAACTTGCTTCCATTTATACTGAACTCCTAGAGTGTATAAAGAGATAAAATAATGTCTTGAGTAAAAATGGGTGTAGAAGTGAAGAAGAAGTATGATAAATATTGAGGTTATCTCAGAAATATTAATCAACTCCTATACATTGATGTGATTCTTGACCCTCGTTTCAAGTTGTCATATGTGGAGTGATCTTTTAAAAAATGTACCGCAATTAGCCAACTTTGGTGAGCACCATGTCCCAAAATGTCAAGCTAAATTTAGCTAGCATGTACACTTGGTATGTGGAAGCAAATAGGCATTCTAGTAGGAGCAAGCTCATGAGGGAGTTAGGTGCTGATGAATTTGGTCCTGCTGAAATTCCATAACAGATGGCTAGGAAAGTTTCTTTACGCAACATTTGAAGGAGAAAAACTCAATTGAGCAGAGATATGAGCTTGAAAAGTATTTGTCCGAACCTATTGAACCAACATGTGACAATGTTGTGTTGCTTGCATGGTGGAAACATAATAGCTCTCATTTCCCCATATTATTATTGATGGCCAAGGATGTGTTTGCAACACCTGTTTCCATCAGAAAGTGCTTTTGGCACTGGGGGTATGGTTATTGACTTGTTCAGGAGTTGTCTTTCTTAAATAATGATTGATGAACTCATTTGTTCTCGGAATTGGTTGAGGTTGTGAATGTGAAGAGATTGTTGCTGGTATCTTTAGATTATATTTTATCATTTATAATTTTTCTTGCAAATCACTTGTGTCTCATTTGGTGTGTTTTATGTGGTGTGTTCTTTCCAAAAGTTCCAAATACATGATGGAGCAGCAGTTGGAGCTGCCACTGCAGTGGCAGCTGGAGATGGTTGTCAACCATCTCAATCACAGCCAATGCGCTGTGATTCATATGATATATTGAAGTGTAAGTTACTTTTATTGCACTTTTAACTTTAATTTATTCAAGTATATACAAATATTGATTTTATTTTTGTTGCCTTCCATGTAGACGTGACTTTTTGGTTTTTTAGAGTTTCATGTTATATTACATAACATACACGAGATTCATTTAACTTGTTCGCATCGCAAACAATGGGTTGTTTGAGTTGTGATCCTTAGCCTGATTTAGATCTTGAACGTGTTAGATCTTTTGAGATGTGGTGTGAGGTTTGTTTATTCTATTTATGCATTTCTTTTATATCTTTTCTTCGTCAGCATGTTCGTTCTTGTGTGCTCAAATCGGTCTATATTAATTTCTTTCAAATGAAGTTGATGATCCCAACTTTAAACAATAGTGTTGGTGGTTTTATTTGAAATGAGATGGTGTTTATTTCATAATTTGATGATAAATGATGGCTGTGAGCAGTGTTGTATACAATGTAGTGGTTTTAATGATTTTAAGGTAAATTAAATCCAGGATATGAAAAATTTCAGTTTTTCTTGTTGCTTGTTATGTTAATGTCCATTGTATTATTGTAGGTGCATAACCATGCTTTGGGAATTGTATCTTCAGTGTAGATGGGAAACAACTAATTGTTATGGAGACAATTGTTTGTAAGTGCACAACTTACTGGTATTATGTTTTTAATTAATAACTCGTGTCCTAACTAGTTGACAGGTATCATGTGGATTCTAGATAATGATTGTACTTTAACTTTTTGTATATTGTCTTAGCTTTATATTTATACTATGCATAAGAAATTGAGCTTTATCATGTTATTCATCATTATCCGTGCACAATTTTATTGAAGAATCAACTTTGAGCGTAATAACATGGCTGTGGTGATATCAGAACTGAGAGAGAAATTTTGTACCTCTTTTTCTCCTCTCCTAAAAAAAATTCACGTGTTTCTGGTAAAAATGGTCTTGGATTATTGTAGCTTGTTGCTGATTATTGATGACATTGAACTAAATGGTTTTATTTAATTGTGATAAAGCTTCAAGAAGCAATAGGCAATGTTGTTTGCATCCTATAGGCTATGGATTTGAATTGAACAGTGAGATTATTATGCAATAGTTTGGGCACTATGCAGAAAATAAGTTTTGTTGTTTTTTTTTTTTCAATTTGCGTGATTGGTTTGGCTTCACCTTAAATGATTATGGAATCTGATTATTTCACACTTTGTTATTTTCTTGAGTGATTTCAGCATGTCTTTTAATCTTAAGCTACGGTAAATGATTGGCCAAATGATATCTCATATACTGAATAGTCCTCCGCAAATACACTAATCTTCATCTTATGAAGTGCTCAGCGTCTCAACCACAACATCTCTAACAATTTATGTAACTTGTGTTCCAAGTTTTCTGTAACACCCCGATTTCGGTGGCGTCACTTTAGTAACCAAAATAAACTTAATGCGGAAAAACGTGAATATTTTTTTTTCGATATAATAATAACTAAGACGAGACGGAATTAAATAAAACCCAAAAATAACAAAAACCAGAACTAATATACAATATATAAACAGCCCCCGCTGTAGTGGCAACCTCGTCACGAGTAACCTCCAGTGACGGAAAGAAAAGTGCAACGCCCGTAGGCAATATATACAAACCAAATGAAAAGGGTGAAGTGCCCGCAACACCATCCCTCAAAACTGAGAATCAGCTGACCCAATGGCCTGAAAATAAGACCTCCTAAGTCCAACCAACTCTCTGTGATTCCCGTAAGGAAACCACACAAAAAGTTATAGGCGGATCTACCCTGTCCCCTAAGTAACAAATGAAGCAAGACTGTCAGAGCTAAAACTCTACTCCTACACTAATCCTAACTCGAGGAGCTCATACCAACACTCAAAACTATGTGCTAGCATGATCGTCGTCTGAATCAAAATCCAGAACGACCAAGTCTACCAGCCCTATCCGTCCTCCCCTCGCAACCGCAGTGCGCTCCGATGCTGGACTCACGGGCTTAGGGCCCGAACCCTGATCATCAATGATCGCAACAGAGGGTGCACTAGACCCTGCCGAAGGCACTCCCACTGGAATCTCCTCTGAGGGATCCTCCTCCTCTGAAGATGACGGTGGCGGCGGTGCTCCTCCGAATCCTGGTCCGCAGTGAACGCCCGGTGGCAAGTTGAAGCTGATAGAGCATCGCCTCAACACTCCTGACCTCAAGAGTCCTCCACTGTCCACGTGGTCCTCCATGATGCGCCCCGAATACGTCGCTCGATGGCTCGCGGGGTCAACCACCCACGACCCGGGGTCGTCCTGATCGATCATCTCATACCTAATCCCCCCCGAAGGGTGGACCATGGTGAACCAATCCGCAATATTCATCTGACAAAAGGCGTTGTCCGCCAAAACACACACAGAAGACGCGAGGGTCAACTCTAAAGAACTATGTAGATAATAAACCCAATAGGTACAAGTAATAGATAGCCACTTAGGCTTATAGCTAGAGATGTCATTCCTAGGGTTGCATGTTCCACAATAACATAAACGCAATAATAGCAATTAGCATGTTCCAAATAGGTTTAACAATTACCAATCACACTCAACAACTAAATTAGTATGCATGTTGCATGATATGTATGCAGGTTAACCCAGTCAACCAATATGCAATCCGGAACGGATGGACATCAACGGATCAGCCCTTCACCAGCCACGGTGGTGCCATTTCGGCCCGCGTGCCTCTTACTCCAACAACAACGGTAGTCAGATCAGCCGTAACCCGTAGGTCTGCCATTTCGGTCTGCTACAAGAGACGTCTACAGACGCTCTATCACGGAAATCCGGGTCTTATGATCATTTTGGAATCCGACGAGGTCCAGAGTACGTCCTGTGTTAATACCCCATTAATGTTGCATGAATGCAGGATGATTAGTCAAACAACGTCTCCGTCCTCACTCGACACGTCGCCACGTGTTCTAGGTAAATTAAAGTCTCTAAAATCTTACCCTAAGGCAAAGTCGATTCTGCGACAAAAGACACACTTCACAACACACATAGCTGCTCCAACAGCACAAGAGTATCACATACTCGGGAACTAACGGTTCCCCGGACTTATCCCCAGGATAGCCCCACAACATAGCTGCTCCAACAGCACAACAACCAACGCTGCTCCAACAGCACAACAACCAACGCTGCTCCGACAGCACAACAACGACATACTCAACACTTGGATCCGACGACACTCCTCGTTTTTCCAAAACTAAGATTTGACTTCCAATGCCTTCCTTCGAGGTTATTATCATTACATAAAGATTTAGAGGTTATTTAAGGTCTTATGAGTTTTCTTTATAAAATAGATTCCATTTTGTCTTATCGCAAGTCTTATACATTTACAGGATCTACCAATCCCAAGTCGCTTCCAGAGGATGTCTCGATCCACTAAACAAAATCAAGGCCCGAACCTCGTTCGTCCTATCAAACTTTCTCAAAACTCTCAAAATAAAATCGGCATGACCTGCCCGCTATTCTCACCATTCAGAATCTCAGATTCCAGTACAGAGCATATTTAAATCATCACAATCAACAACATGTCATATATCAATAAATCGCATCATAAACACTTAGCACTTAGCATATAAAGCATGCACCACACATCCTAGATTACCCACATAGCACATAGCATGTAAGTCAATCTCAAAAACATTCAGTAGATGAATCATCTACATTGTCAGCCGAAGCCTCAGAAAACATTTTCCAATCACACACAATTCCAGTGCATAAACAGTAAACAATGTCGAAACATCGACCCTAAGCATTAACTAGAGATTCAGTGAGAAGCCCTCACCTGAAAGATCTCCAGAATGATCAACTAGTGCTTCCTCACCAACAAAGCCTTGTTCCTCAGGGAATTCCTCAAAATCACCTTTAGAGCAAAACCACAGAAATACTATCAGAATCTATCGGAAACTAAGCTATCGATACTTACTAAGGTTACTCGAAGTAATCTATACCCTAAGGTACGATAAACTAGCGCGAAAGGACAAGTTTTCGGAAAAGGAAATTTCCTCCTCCCCCTCTAATAGGCTCGTCCACTTTTCACAATTAAGGGGCTCGATTTTTCTTCGATCAAACTTGGTTCCTATGCTTTCATAAGCCGTAACTAAGGGTATTCTGAACTCGGAAAAATTATCGGATCAAAAACTGTCGCAGGGGTATTTTGGTCATGATTTTTAACTTAGGATTTTCAAAACTGAAATCCCAAAAATAAAATTTTGCAGGGACGTCACCAACGACGTTTATGACAACTAATCCTACCAGCACTAAGCTAAGGCGATAGTTTTCAGCCTAAAGGTTGAAGCTTTACACCAAGAACTCCAAAAATGGGTATTTTAGGCTAAAATTGATTCGGCGGAATTCCGGCGACATAACGGAAAATCTAATCCGGCAGAAATGATCTTGGGCACATATTGAAGAGGTTTAGAATCAGAAATGAAAGATTCAGGATAGTTTTGCAAAAACCCATAAACTATCCGCTCAGAAAACTCTACAGAAAAGCTATGGAAAAAGCGATCAGAGGTAAGGATTAGCGACTATACCTCGAAGCCTTGAAGTAGCAACTGATTGATCGACGATCAAGCAAGGTTTGAACAAAAACTCTTCTTCCTTCTTCCTTGTTCTTGGCCGCGGGTTTGAAGAGAGAAAATGGAGGAGAATTTGAGTTTTTCTTCCTTTCTTTGCTATATATAAAGGTTGGAAATTCGCGGGAAAATGAAAGTTTCGCGAATCTGATTTTTCCGGCGTCATTCTCCGTGAATTAATAGATATGTTTTGGCAAAAGAATTCCAAAACTATAAAGAGGTCTCCTTGTATTTTTGGCAACTAATGCATAGTCGGTATAAAACTATTTTACCCGATAAGTTGCTTTTTGCATCGAATGTCGGAATAGAAAACTTCCTTCGGAAGAAAGATTGAAATCATCAAGAGAAATGGGTGTACGCGTGTAGAATATTCATTTGAAGCTCTGAATAGATAAAGTCCCCATAGTCGGGTGATTCTAGGGTTTTGAAATACCAGGGATTCGGTTTCGGCAAACTTCCGATGATTGGAATCGGACGTTCGTAGATCCTAGAGTTTCGCCTCGAAACGATTGTGATATATGGAAAAAGAGAAGTTCTAACATTTCTCTGAAGATTTTTGGAATTAACTGCCATCGTGCCTAAAAGTGAAAATTAGCTATATACTAGGGTTTCTGACCTAGGTTTAAGCGTAAAACGTTCGTGCTATAACTTTTATCGATCATAATGCAATCCTTGAACTTTTCCTGAACTTTCTCCTTCATAAATATATTTCATTTAATAAACTTTCGTTCAGGTTTCCCTTCACATTACATCAACCCTAATCGTGAATAAGAAGTTTATTCACTTAGCATGAACTTAAAAACTCGGGCCTTACATTACTACCCTCCAAAAAGAAAGTTTCGACCTCGAAACTTAAGGGTTAGTAAAAAGTTCTGGATACTGTTCTTGAATCTTCTCCTTCAGCTCCCATGTCGCATCACCGGTGTCTTTATTCCAAATGACTTTCACTAACTCGATCTCTTTTCCTCTCAACTGTTTTATCCTGGTGTCACCGATGCTAATTGGCGGTGTCTCGAAAGACAGATCATCCTTCAACTCAATATCATCCAGCTCGATAACATGTGTCGGATCCGCAATATATTTCCTCAGTTGTGACACGTGGAATACATCATGAATATTTGATAGAAATGGAGGTAGTGCAATCTGATATGCGACTGGTCCAATTCGACGAGTGATCTGATACGGTCCAATGAACTTGGGCGTAAGCTTCTTTGACTTGATTGCTCGACCAACACCCGTCGTCTGAGTAACTCTCAGAAATACATGATCTCCTTCTTCGAACTCCAGAGTTCTGCGCCTCTGATCTGCATAACTCTTCTGTCTACTCTGAGAAGTCCTCATCTTCTCTCTGATCTGCTTGATCTTCTCAGTGGTCTGTTGCAGAAGTTCCGGTCCTACCAACAGATTTTCTCCGTTTTGGTACCAACACAAAGGTGTTCTACACTTGCGGCCGTACAAAGCCTCATACGGTGCCATACCAATGCTCGTATGAAAACTGTTGTTGTATGTGAACTCAATCAATGGCAATAAGGTATCCCAACTGCCCTTGTTGTCCAGAACGCAAGCGCGTAGCAAATCCTCCAACGACTGAATAGTTCTCTCAGTCTGTCCATCAGTCTGCGGATGATAAGCAGAACTTAGTCTCAGCCTCGTTCCCAAAGCTTCTTGAAGAGCTCCCCAAAAATGTGATGTAAACTTCGGGTCTCGATCGGATACAATACTTGTCGGTACTCCGTGAAGTCGTACAATCTCCGCTATATATAACTCTGATAGTTTCTCCACGTTGTACGTAGTCCTCACCGGTACGAAATGAGCCGACTTAGTCAGTCGATCCACGATTACCCAAATAGAATCGTATCCCTTCTGAGTTCTTGGCAAAGCCACGACGAAATCCATCGATATGCTATCCCATTTCCATTCTGGCACATCCAAGCTTTGTAGCATACCTGAAGACTTCTGATGCTCCACCTTCGCCTTCTGACATGTCAGACATGCAGCTACATACTCAGCCACTTGTCTTTTCATTCCTGGCCACCAAAAATTCACCTTCAAGTCCTGGTACATCTTCTTCATTCCAGGATGAATGCTTAACTTGCTCTTGTGACCTTCATCCATAATCAACCTTCTCAAGTCAGGGTTGTTAGGTACACAAACCCTATCCTTGCACCGTAGGATATTGTCACTTCTCACCTTGAATTCTGGGTCCTTACCTTGACTTACCAAATTTCTTTTCCCGAGCAGAAACTCATCTTGTAACTGTTGGTCTCGGATTTCCTCCATCAACCCATTGGTAATTCTGATCATCCCGAACTTCAGTTCTCCCTCGGATAATTTCACATCCAAGCTCAAATCTCAAAATTGCTCTAACAGCTGCAGCTCCTTCACCATCATCGACGAGATGTGCATCTTCCTGCTCAAGGCATCAGCAACAACATTCGCCTTTCCAGGATGATATTGCAGAGTGAACTCGTAATCTTTGAGAAATTCCATCCACCGGCGCTGCCTCATGTTCAGCTCCTTCTGCTCAAACAAGTACTTCAAGCTCTTATGATCACTGAATATGGTGAAATTGCATCCATATAAGTGATGTCTCCAAATCTTCAGCGCAAATACGATTGCAGCTAGTTCCAGGTCATGAGTCGGATAATTCTTCTCATGCACCTTCAGTTGTCTTGAAGCATAAGCAACCACCCTCCGATGCTGCATCAGCACACATCCCAAACCTTGATGCGAAGCATCACAGTATACCTCATAAGGTTCCTCCGGTTGCGGTAAGACGAGTACAGGTGACGTCGTCAACCGTTCCTTCATCGTCTGAAAACTAGTTTCGCACGCTTCAGTCCATGCAAAAGGTTGGTCCTTCCTCGTCAGTTGAGTCAAAGGTCCAACTATCTTCGCGAAGTTCTCGATGAAACGACGATAGTATCCCGCCAAACCGACAAAACTTCTGATCTCCGTCACTGTCTTCGGCCGTTCCCACGACAATACGGTCTCTACCTTTGCTGGATCCACAGCTATCCCCTCCTTAGAGATCACATGGCCTAAGAATTTTACCTCTTCGAGCCAAAATTCGCACTTAGAAGGATTGGCATACAACTCCTTCTCTCTCAGCACTTGTAAAACTTGTCGCAAGTGCTCCTCATGGTCTTCAGCATTCTTTGAATAGATCAGAATATCGTCAATAAACACCACGACGAATCGATCCAAAAATGTATGGAAGGTCATATTCATGTAAGCCATGAATATTGCTGGTGCATTTGTCACCCCAAATGGCATCACTAAGTACTCATAGTGTCCATAACGGGTTCTGAATGCCGTCTTCTGGATATCCTCGGTCTTGACCCTGATTTGATGATAACCCGACTTCAGGTCGATCTTCGAGAATATTGTAGCTCCTCGTAGTTGATCCATCAAATCATCAATCCTAGGTAACGGATACCTATTCTTGACGGTTACCTTGTTCAATTGTCGGTAGTCGACACATAATCTCGACTTCCCGTCCTTCTTCTTCACCAATAAGACTGGCGCTCCCCAAGGTGAAACGCTTGGTCGTATGAATCCCTTCGACAAAAGATCTTCGAGTTGGGACTTCAGTTCCACTAGCTCCGCAGGTGCCATACGATATGGTGCAATCGAAATCGGCCCTGTTCCCGGTACGATGTCTATAGCAAACTCAATGTCGCGTACAGGCGGCAATCCAGGTACATCGCCAGGAAAAACATCCGTGAATTCCTTCACCACTGGAATACTGCCAACTTCTGGGTTCCCTTTGCTCTCCAAGCTTAGCAAAACAGAATACTCCTGAGATTCCTCGTTCAAAGCGACGCTGATGTGATTGGCAGATAGATACTCGGAAAGATCCGAATCAGGGAATACCACTCTCTTTCGGTTGCAGTCCAAAAGACAATGATAGCGGGACAACCAATCCATTCCTAGGATAACATCTAGGTTCTTAAGAGTTAGGCATACTAGGTTAGCATGGTAGATCCTATTGTTGTATGTTATCGGACAATACATGCATGCTGAATTAGCAAGTAGAGTCTTGGCAGGAGTAGCAACTATCAGATCGAAGCTCAAAGCAGTAATAGGAAGTCTTAATCTGATCGCACACTCTCTAGAGATAAAAGAATGCGTTGCACCGGAATCAAAAAGTACGGATAGAAGATTACCGTCAATCCCGCAGTCGCCTCTAATCAGTCCATCGACTCCCTCAGCATCCTCACCATCCATGGTGTAGACTCTCGCCTTCGCAGCAGGACGCTTCCCTCGAGCTGTGTTGACGGTTGGTTCCGCCTTTGGTACCTTACACTGTGCCGCAGTATGCCCCAGTTTATTACAGTTGTAACATTGAGGCCTCGGGTCGGGACAATCACGAGCATAATGCCCTGGCTTCCCACACTTGAAGCAAGTCAGTTCCCGGTTCTGAGTCTGACCTCCTGAACCACCAGCAGCACCCACCATGGGCCTGTAAGATCCTGATGCAAACCCTCTACCAGCAGGACGCTGATACGGCCTCCTGTTCTGAAACCTTCCCCTGTTCTGATTATTCTGAGAGCCCGACCTCATCGGCCCTCCAGTTCCAGCCCGGTTCAACCTCCGGTTCTTCATCAGCTCCACTTCCGTGGCTTTCTCCACCAATGATTGGAATCGCATGATTCCCAGTGGCCTCACTGAGTCCTCAATATCGGGTCTCAGTCCATTCACGAAGCGCTTGCACATGTAGCGCTCGTCAACATGATCATTAAAGAATTGGAAATGCTTCGCCAAAGACTCCAGCTTCGAAGCAAATTCCGGTACAGACATACCTCCCTGACGGAGTGTCAGAAACTGCGCCTCCCTCTCATCCCGGGCACTTGTCGGAAAATACTTTTCCAAGAATGCGGTCCGGAACGAGTTCCAGTTGATCTCTTCATGGTTGGCTTCCATGATTCCCCTGGTGCCCTTCCACCAGTATTCAGCATCTCCCAGCAGAAGATAAGTCGCCATGCCCACCTTGGCACCCTCTACAGTCTGCAGAACGCCGAAAATCTTCTCGATTTCCTGGATCCAGAGATCCGCTGCGTCTGGATCAGTACCACCAGAGAACTTTGGTGGGTTTTGCCTCCTGAAGTCATTGAGGCCTTTGTTCTGGTCCAGAGTGACTTCCCTCTGGCGCTGATGCTGTTCACGTGCTTCTTCAGTAGCACGCCTCATGGCATTATCGTTTGCCTGCGCTGTTACCGCTTGGGCCTGCGCTGTTACCGCTTGGGCCATAGTGGCCATCATCTCAGCTAGCTGGTTAGTATTCACCATATTCTGTTAAAGGAAGCAAACAGTCAGTACTTATCATAAGATAGCATCTAGCATCACTATACAATATGAGTAAGCAATAACTTCAATCAATTTTTAAGCGAAAAATCGCTTGCAGACAATCAATTTTCACTTTTTGCAGAGTCACACAACCTAGCACAGAAGACCTATTCCCCAACAACTCCCGAAAGACTCGACCGTGCTCTGATACCATAATGTAACACCCCGATTTCGGTGGCGTCACTTTAGTAACCAAAATAAACTTAATGCGGAAAAACGTGAATATTTTTTTTTTCGATATAATAATAACTAAGACGAGACGGAATTAAATAAAACCCAACAATAACAAAAACCAGAACTAATATACAATATATAAACAGCCCCCGCTGTAGTGGCAACCTCGTCACGAGTAACCTCCAGTGACGGAAAGAAAAGTGCAACGCCCGTAGGCAATATATACAAACCAAATGAAAAGGGTGAAGTGCCCGCAACACCATCCCTCAAAACTGAGAATCAGCTGACCCAATGGCCTGAAAATAAGACCTCCTAAGTCCAACCAACTCTCTGTGATTCCCGTAAGGAAACCACACAAAAATCTATAGGCGGATCTACCCTGTCCCCTAAGTAACAAATGCAGCAAGACTGTCAGAGCTAAAACTCTACTCCTACACTAATCCTAACTCGAGGAGCTCATACCAACACTCAAAACTATGTGCTAGCATGATCGTCGTCTGAATCAGAATCCAGAACGACCAAGTCTACCAGCCCTATCCGTCCTCCCCTCGCAACCGCAGTGCGCTCCGATGCTGGACTCACGGGCTTAGGGCCCGAACCCTGATCATCAATGATCGCAACAAAGGGTGCACTAGACCCTGCCGAAGGCACTCCCACTGGAATCTCCTCTGAGGGATCCTCCTCCTCTGAAGATGACGGTGGCGGCGGTGCTCCTCCGAATCCTGGTCCGCAGTGAACGCCCGGTGGCAAGTTGAAGCTGATAGAGCATCGCCTCAACACTCCTGACCTCAAGAGTCCTCCACTGTCCACGTGGTCCTCCATGATGCGCCCCGAATACGTCGCTCGATGGCTCGCGGGGTCAACCACCCACGACCCGGGGTCGTCCTGATCGATCATCTCATACCTAATCCCCCCCGAAGGGTGGACCATGGTGAACCAATCCGCAATATTCATCTGACAAAAGGCGTTGTCCGCCAAAACACACACAGAAGACGCGAGGGTCAACTCTAAAGAACTATGTAGATAATAAACCCAATAGGTACAAGTAATAGATAGCCACTTAGGCTTATAGCTAGAGATGTCATTCCTAGGGTTGCGTGTTCCACAATAACATAAACGCAATAATAGCAATTAGCATGTTCCAAATAGGTTTAACAATTACCAATCACACTCAACAACTAAATTAGTATGCATGTTGCATGATATGTATGCAGGTTAACCCAGTCAACCAATATGCAATCCGGAACGGATGGACATCAACGGATCAGCCCTTCACCAGCCACGGTGGTGCCATTTCGGCCCGCGTGCCTCTTACTCCAACAACAACGGTAGTCAGATCAGCCGTAACCCGTAGGTCTGCCATTTCGGTCTGCTACAAGAGACGTCTACAGACGCTCTATCACGGAAATCCGGGTCTTATGACCATTTTGGAATCCGACGAGGTCCAGGGTACGTCCTGTGTTAATACCCCATTAATGTTGTATGAATGCAGGATGATTAGTCAAACAACGTCTCCGTCCTCACTCGACACGTCGCCACGTGTTCTAGGTAAATTAAAGTCTCTAAAATCTTACCCTAAGGCAAAGTCGATTCTGCGACAAAAGACACACTTCACAACACACATAGCTGCTCCAACAGCACAAGAGTATCACATACTCGGGAACTAACGGTTCCCCGGACTTATCCCCAGGATAGCCCCACAACATAGCTGCTCCAACAGCACAACAACCAACGCTGCTCCAACAACACAACAACCAACGCTGCTCCGACAGCACAACAACGACATACTCAACACTTGGATCCGACGACACTCCTCATTTTTCCAAAACTAAGATTTGACTTCCAATGCCTTCCTTCGAGGTTATTATCATTACTTAAAGATTTAGAGGTTATTTAAGGTCTTATGAGTTTTCTTTATAAAATAGATTCCATTTTGTCTTATCGCAAGTCTTATACATTTACAGGATCTACCAATCCCAAGTCGCTTCCAGAGGATGTCTCGATCCACTAAACAAAATCAAGGCCCGAACCTCGTTCGTCCTATCAAACTTTCTCAAAACTCTCAAAATAAAATCGGCATGACCTGCCCGCTATTCTCACCATTCAGAATCTCAGATTCCAGTATAGAGCATATTTAAATCATCACAATCAACAACATGTCATATATCAATAAATCGCATCATAAACACTTAGCACTTAGCATATAAAGCATGCACCACACATCCTAGATTACCCACATAGCACATAGCATGTAAGTCAATCTCAAAAACATTCAGTAGATGAATCATCTACATTGTCAGCCGAAGCCTCAGAAAACATTTTCCAATCACACACAATTCCAGTGCATAAACAGTAAACAATGTCGAAACATCGACCCTAAGCATTAACTAGAGATTCAGTGAGAAGCCCTCACCTGAAAGATCTCCAGAATGATCAACTAGTGCTTCCTCACCAACAAAGCCTTGTTCCTCAGGGAATTCCTCAAAATCACCTTTAGAGCAAAACCACAGAAATACTATCAGAATCTATCGGAAACTAAGCTATCGATACTTACTAAGGTTACTCGAAGTAATCTATACCCTAAGGTACGATAAACTAGCGCGAAAGGACAAGTTTTCGGAAAAGGAAATTTCCTCCTCCCCCTCTAATAGGCTCGGCCACTTTTCACAATTAAGGGGCTCGATTTTTCTCCGATCAAACTTGGTTCCTATGCTTTCATAAGCCGTAACTAAGGGTATTCTGAACTCGGAAAAATTATCAGATCAAAAACTGTCGCAGGGGTATTTTGGTCATGATTTTTAACTTAGGATTTTCAAAACTGAAATCCCAAAAATAAAATTTTGCAGGGACGTCACCAACGACGTTTATGACAACTAATCCTACTAGCACTAAGCTAAGGCGATAGTTTTCAGCCTAAAGGTTGAAGCTTTACACCAAGAACTCCAAAAATGGGTATTTTAGGCTAAAATTGATTCCGGCGGAATTCCGGCGACATAACGGAAAATCTAATCCGGCAGAAGTGATCTTGGGCACATATAGAAGAGGTTTAGAATCAGAAATGAAAGATTCAGGATAGTTTTGCAAAAACCCATAAACTATCCGCTCAGAAAACTCTACAGAAAAGCTATGGAAAAAGCGATCAGAGGTAAGGATTAGCGACTATACCTCGAAGCCTTGAAGTAGCAACTGATTGATCGACGATCAAGCAAGGTTTGAACAAAAACTCTTCTTCCTTCTTCCTTGTTCTTGGCCGCGGGTTTGAAGAGAGAAAATGGAGGAGAATTTGAGTTTTTCTTCCTTTCTTTGCTATATATAAAGGTTGGAAATTCGCGGGAAAATGAAAGTTTCGCGAATCTGATTTTTCCGGCGTCATTCTCCGTGAATTAATAGATATGTTTTGGCAAAAGAATTCCAAAACTATAAAGAGGTCTCCTTGTATTTTTGGCAACTAATGCATAGTCGGTATAAAACTATTTTACCCGATAAGTTGCTTTTTGCATCGAATGTCGGAATAGAAAACTTCCTTCGGAAGAAAGATTGAAATCATCAAGAGAAATGGGTGTACGCGTGTAGAATATTCATTTGAAGCTCTGAATAGATAAAGTCCCCATAGTCGGGTGATTCTAGGGTTTTGAAATACCAGGGATTCGGTTTCGGCAAACTTCCGATGATTGGAATCGGACGTTCGTAGATCCTAGAGTTTCGCCTCGAAACGATTGTGATATATGGAAAAAGAGAAGTTCTAACATTTCTCTGAAGATTTTTGGAATTAACTGCCATCGTGCCTAAAAGTGAAAATTAGCTATATACTAGGGTTTCTGACCTAGGTTTAAGCGTAAAACGTTCGTGCTATAACTTTTATCGATCATAATGCAATCCTTGAACTTTTCCTGAACTTTCTCCTTCATAAATATATTTCATTTAATAAACTTTCGTTCAGGTTTCCCTTCACATTACATCAACCATAATCGTGAATAAGAAGTTTATTCACTTAGCATGAACTTAAAAACTCGGGCCTTACATTTTCTAAATCAGTTATTATAAAAACTTTTAAGCTGCTCTTTGAATTTATCTCAAAATATTTATTTTACTGTTTTTTATTGGGCTAGTGAGCTATGATACTCTGTTTAAAGTATGGATTTAATGTGCTATGACATTGGGGTTAAAGTATGAATTTAATGTGTTTTTAAATGCCTTGATAATGTGATTTTTGTAATAGACAACAACAGTTTTTTAAATGTTCAAAAGTTATAATTATTAATCTTGGATTGGAAAAAGTGGCAGCCAAATATGTCAATGAAGTGTTGAAGGTCTTTTTTTAAACCTTTCGTAAAAAAAGTTGTAGAAAGAAATCAGTCAATATTAAAAAATTAATTTTTTTTTTTTGGAGAAATCAGGCCCAATATAGGCCCATTAACCGTTTGAACCCACCCGCCTGAACCTCCCAACCCGCACCCAATTTAACCGACCAAGTAGACGGTCAGAATTGGACCTAACATAACTATTAAGAACCGACCAAACTTAACTTTAATAAACTGAACCCGACCGAAACTGAACGATGGATAATCCTATTTATAAGTATAACAATATTCATACTCGCTGGATTAATAATTAGATAGTTGAAATATTAATTTGAAAAATCCCCGAATATTCACATGTATGTGTAATTTTACCCATAATAATTTTTTATTTGTGAGTATCCGCAAATATAAGTAATTTTGCATTGCATTACTATGTTTTATTGATTTAGTTCATTGGATTTTGTTGGAGGAAATCACTTACAAGGCAGGCTACACAAAGTTGCAGGCCCAGGCCGTTGATGGCAACTATTTGTTCTCTTCTCAAGTCAAGTCTGACCGAATCAAATCATCATGGAATCATTCTATTGAAACAAATATCCCAAACAAGAAAAAAAAATAAAAATTGCCCTGAAATTTTAACTTGCTAGCAGGGCTGGTCCAACACTAAATAAGGCCTAAAACCAACTTTAAAATTAGGTTTTTTTTTGGGCATTTTTAACTTAGTATTAATACTTGATTTTTTGGGGTCTTTTTTACTTAGTAAAAAAATATATTTTTTAGGTCTTTTTTTTAGTAAAAAAACTTATTTTTGAGAAACCCAAAGCCCTTACTCTTCAGTCGGCTCTGCTTGCTAGCGGTGAATCTGTTTGTTTATGCATTGAAATAGATGTAATTGTATTGTTTTTTTCCTTTTAATCCTACAACTTTCCTCTGTACAAAATAATTATTGAAAAGCCAAAACATGTGTGTTAAATGCGTTGTTCACAATTCACATAACCCAAATACACTTAATTACTAATTATCTTTCAGAAGCTCGAAGATTCTATCGGTTCTTTTTTTGTTTTGGTCTCTTTCACTCACTTTCCTAGTAACAGCATCAATAGGAGAGAGGGATGACGTCAAGGAAAATAAGCAAGCGGCAACCTTCAATTTTTCTTTGCACTCTTTTGTTTTTGTTAGGAATCAAATATCATGTTGCTATTATCATTTAAATTCATTTTAAGAAAAAACTAAATATCAAATCATTCACCATTAACCAACACCAACCAAACCAGTTCCTCTCAAAAGATAAGATGTGTTGGATTTCGAAACAGCCACACTTACTGATTTATATACGGTATTAACGGGCGATTTTCAAGTACCTCGGTAAGCGACTTATGATTTTAGAGATGCAACAATGATATGGTTGGAGCTGAAACCATCAAAACATTATTTAACCTAAAAAAATCATTCTATTGTAATTTTGTGTAAATAATTAAGAAAATTAAATATTGGACCTCACAAAAAGAATTAAAGTTTTAATAGGTGAATTGGAAATATATAAAAAAAAAAGTGTGCATTCTTTAATTAATTATAATTATAAAATTATTATAATTTTCTACTCTCTTCTCAACTGTCTCTCCGCGTTCATCTCGCGTGCATAGCAGCAGTCAGAAAAACACAGCAACGCAGAGAGAAGAGATTCAGAGAGAGAGAGAGAGAGGAAAACCCCTTTTGACCATTGCGCTTCCGTTTCCATTTCTTCCATTGATTCCATCATCCAAAGCCTTTCTTCTGTGATCGTTCATCTCATATCTGGGTTTATCTCTGTGAATTGTGATCACTCACAAGTCTCAGATCTTTTCCCGTTCCCAATTTGGATTTGGATACCCAGTTGCGTTTCTCTTTCTGGGTATACTGTTTTTCATCAAAAGTTTCGGTTTTGCGAAGTGGGTGAAGTTTGAAATAAGGGATTGATTCAATCTGGGTTTTGCACAGATTGGTCAATCTTGTTAACTTTAACAGTGTGGTTATGAAGTAATATGGAAGTGCTTGTTGCTTGCATAATCCAACAACAACAACAACTACTACTACTACAAGAACAACAACAACAACAATAACATGTCTCTTTACATCGGTCGTGAGGCTTCAAAGGTTTTTGTTTTGCTTTTTGTCTCTTTATTCATTTGTGTATTGCTCTTTTTTTGTGTATGTTTGGTGTTTGATGTTTGAATATCTGTTTGTGTAGCTATGGAAGAGAATTTGCTCAGAGACAACTACTGAGCTCAACCTCCTTGCTGAGAATTGGAAGTACCTTCTCGCTGGTCTTATTGGTCAGGTTTGTTCTATTTTTATCAACCTCGAACGTTATTCTTCAAGTTGTGGTTTCCCTTTTGTGTAAAGGATGCTAAGGTTCTTTTTCTTTTCCTTTGGTGACTAGTAGAAAATTTCTGAAAGCGTTTTTTGGCTGTGAACTTTACTTGCATGCTACAAAAAGTTCAACTTTTCTTCTTCATGTTATTGTTGTTGGGGAGGTTATTTGAAATTTTGCATATATATTTTTGGTGTTTTATGGGTAGGTAAGAACTAAGAACTAAGAACAAGGTTTATAGTTCTATTATTTGATTTAATCACTGAACTTTATTTTGTCAGTGCTTATATCAAGTATCAGGGTTGATGGCTTGGTGTGTTGATGAGGGAATTAAATGATTTTTTTGTCATACTCTTCAGCTATGATGATTTGGCATTTGGTGATGCATGCTTTAGAATTGGGATTTCCAATTATTTGTTCATCTGAAATACAAGTTTGTTCTCAATTCTATATGGAATTCTGGGCTCTCTGCAGGTTATCTAATGTTTCATTTTCCTCATTAGGAAAGGCTTACAGTTTGCAGCAAGTTGTTGAGTGAAAATATTGAGGACAAATGTTTACTGAATAAAGAGAAAGAAGTTAGAATGGCCAATTTTTTTAAAATTGTATCTGTTTGTGTGTTTTCTATCCTTGTCTTTGTTGTGCATAAAGTGTAACTGGGTAAACCATTGGTGTACTTTGTTTATTGACATATTTTTATTTTGTTTTTCTATTTGATGTCTAAATTTAAAACTGTTTCCCTACAGTATATACACGGTTTGGCTGCCCGAGGGGTTCATTATTTTCATAGGCCGGGTCCTATTCTGCAAGATGTTGGATTCTTCCTTCTTCCGGTTCGTGATTGTCATTCCATAATTTTTTTTCGATCACCCTCAAAAAATCTATGCATAAAAATGATAAAAAGGTCTTTAACTCTTTATAATACTAATATTATTCTCGATGCTGCTACAGGAGCTTGGGCAAGACAAAGCTTACATCAGTGAAACACTGTTCACCTCTATCTTTGTGTCCTTTGCCTTGGTAAGAAACTCCTCCCCCTCTTTCTCCGTTTTCATATATTTTGCATAGCTATGGCATCACAAAACATTAAGACAGATGCTATATTCTACTGCGAATTACCATTTTAGTTACTGGCGTGACAAATCTCCTAGGTAAATATGGCTTGATCATCAATGTGTGCCCCAAGTTATCTGATACTCGGGTGTGTCCTTCAAGTCAAAGCTATAAACAGTCATAGCCATATATATTTTGTCGTCATGGCTTTGTGAATTTTAGAAGTTACAAATGAAGTTTTTCAAGGTGTATGTAGGTACTGACTGACTGTTGAGAACTACTAGTAAAAGAAAAAAAAATAAAAGAATGATAAATGAAATAAAAGCAAATATGATTCTGGTTTGAAGTTTTCTTATAGTAGTTGAGTACTGATGTTGGAGAATGATTATTTGCTCTCACTTCTATGGATTTATTCCTTTTTTATCTTTGCTTGATACTCTTCTAGTGCAAGAGTTCATGTAATCAAACTCAGTAAGTGTACCGTCCTTTCTATTTAAGTTGCTTATTTTCCCTTTTTCCTGTACCAATTTGATCGGTATCATTTTTTTTGGTGACATTCTCATTTCAGCAAGTATTCTTTTTTTTTTTAATTCCTGTTGAAGTTTTATGATATATTCTTTGATATGTGCTTTTGCAGTGGACGTTTCATCCTTTCATATTGAAGAGCAGAAAGATCTATACAGTTCTAATATGGTGCAGGGTTCTCGCCTTCTTAGTTGTAAGTGTTGATTAAGCCATGTCATGTTCATTAAAGTATTGTTTAATCTTTTGCGAACCATTGTTGAATAGATGGGTGCTTAGGGTAATGAATTCATGGATCAAGGTGAGTTGCCAGCATAAAATGCAGCCTGTAATGCGCACACGACTAATGTTGAATTGTTGATTACTTTGTAATGTCATTTTGCCCTGCTTCCTTTTTCATCTTGTATGACCAGCGCAGTATATTTCTGGCCATTTAATGTTTTAGATCAAGTACCTTTTTGGCATTTATAAATATGCAAATTTTCTTATTATGTCTAGCTATTGTGTATTTGTTTACTGCAGGCTTCTCAGTTTCTTCGTATAATGACATTTTATTCTACACAGCTTCCTGGTCCAAACTACCATTGCCGTGAGGTATAAATGTCTAAGAGTATGCTCTACTTTTCTTTATCAGTTTAAATTGCATGTGTGTAATATCTTTTAAATTTTTCCCATTTTGTTTATAATTTTACACTCTTAATTATCATGCAGGGTTCCAAACTTGCCACATTGCCTCGTCCAGATACTGTCCTTGAAGTTTTCGTGATTAATTGTTAGTACATGTTATTGTATTGCAGTTTTAGCTATGATGCTGTGATGATTGTTTTGGAATTTATTCAATTTTAATATTTTAATATGCAGTTCGGCGTGGTATCTTGTATGGATGCGGTGACTTGATATTTTCATCACATATGATCTTCACTCTTACTTTTGTGCGTACATATCAGAAATATGGCACTCGAAGGTAAAATTTACTTATGGAACTCTTTTTGGAAGAATTTAGTTAGTCACTGACTATTGATATGGCCAAATAAGTCCTTATAAAGAGAACTGTTGAGCAACCTTCACCTCTGAGCTAACTTTTAGGGTAGAGGTAGACCTAACCTAAAAGTCACACACCCACGGTAACTTTTGTTTGGTCATGTCATTTTTTATGTTTGAATTTAAGTTTTGATTTATTTTGATTGTTGTTGAGCCACCAGATCCCTCAAGCAGCTAGGGTGGTTGCTTGCTATTATTCAGAGCCTTTTGATAATAGCATCTCGCAAACATTACACGGTTGACGTAGTTGTTGCCTGGTAAGGAGCATTCTTTGCCTTGTGATGGGGAAAACTGTGGTCTATGTTACTTGAGTTAATCTTTTGGTCCCTGGTTGGCAGGTACACTGTTAATTTGGTGGTGTTTTTTGTTGACAAGAAATTACCAGGTTAGCAAACTTGTGCAAACTTGCAATGTGCTATCGTCATTTACTTTAGCCGCTATTTGCTGTTGTTCTGACTGTTGTTCTCTGCAGAATTGCCGGACCGGTCAAATGCGGCTACAACCCTGCTACCATTGAGCACGAAAGACAAAGATGGAAAGATCAAAGAGGAGAACCACAAGCTATTGAATGGGAATTCTGGAGACCCTGTGGATTGGGTATGGTGAATATGCTTGCCCTTTTTCCCTTGTTCCTTTTATGCAATGTCTTTGTCTGTGACATAACATGGTTATTTTGGCTTTCTCAGAGGCAGAGAACTCAAGTAAATGGCAAGATCATGGATGACGGCAATACCGACTCTGTCACTAACGGTGTGTAGATATAGGAGCCTCCGCCGAACAATTTGGATCTACTGCAATATTGCTATTGGAAAGCTGCAACCTTCAATTGGAAGATCTTGTTGCGTGAACATACGTTCTTAATTCAAATTAGTACCTCTGATTTGTATGTGAAATTGAAACTGGGTGATGCTTCTCAACATTTTGCAGCCCTGATCCGTTGTCATGTTAAATTATCTGGCACAAAGCATATGCCATAGAAAGTATCCAATCTCTCTCATCTGCATCATTGAAACCATGTGCACCTTTCTGCCTAGTCTATTTTTGCTGGTTTTTTTATTCTCCTTACATATTCACATGCTAATGATCAGCAACATGCAATACTAACTTTTAATGTAAAGCAGAGTAATTTTGATTCCTAGAGCAACTTATGCCTAGTTAAAGCTGAATGCATCCATTAACACTTTGCTGAAAAGGGGTTGGTAGTGGAAATGGGTTAGAGGACTATGAGCCCATTTGAATATAAAAAAAAACACTTACTGAAGTTTCTCTACCAAAAAATACACTAGATAAGCTTTAATAAGCGTTTTTTGTTTCGCAACAAATGGACTCCATAGCGATTACTTGGCATTGTAGGTTCTTGGTCTCTCAAATGATGAGTTTGGTGGTATTTCAAATGCACAGAACCTTTAAATTTAAAAATGGTGACATGAGGGAGCACAATCAGCACATGATGTTTTGACTTTGCATGTGCTTTTCTATGCATAACAATGCTACATGTCGATTGTCCCATTCCTTGTCCCTCACATGCATCACCTCCTTTTTCACATGGACCACCCCTCTATTCCTCTTCACGCGGTTTCTGGCCTTTTTACATTATTCAAGCTATGCCTATATGGTGAAATTCTGGAAAATCACTTTTGCTTTTAAGGAAAAATGTTTTGGATTACATGTAAATTGCAAAATCAAACACATGAATAGCGTGTTAGAATGAGTGACTTCAGAAGCTACACTTAATACTTCATCCGTTCCTAATTATGAGACATAATACAAAAAATTGCGCTTATTAAGAAAGCATTAAATGTGTCTAATTAGTGCTTTGGTTTTAAAATAATGCAGCATATATTCTTTCATATTTATCCTTTGTCATTTTCTCTCACTAGTAATCATTGCATTAATGGTAGTGGTAATTAAAATTTTGGAAATGAAAACACACAATTAATATAAGGGGTATATATGAAAGAGTACAATGCTTTTTGCTAGATTGTTGTAAAAGATCTTATATTTAGCAACATGAAAAATATAAAACTAGGTCTTATAATTAGAAACAGAGGGAGTAACTTATTTCCAAAAGTAATTATGAGACATCCTATTGCAGTGATAGCAATGGGTAGGGTTTGGTAGGGTACTATAGTATCCATCCGTAAACCCGCGTTTTCAAAAAGTACCGGTACCCGTCCCTATACCTGTGTGGGTAGTAACATGATTGCCCGTGATTGTACCCTCTGGGTACCTATATGCTTATACCCGTACATTTACCTGCAATTTAGCTAACCAAAATATAATTTTTCACATTTTTTTTCAATAGAAAACTCAAATATAATAACTATTATAAGCATTAATTAAAAATAATAAAGACCATCCATATATTTAACAAGAAAAATCATTCAAATAATTTAAAAAAAAAGAATAAGCAAGAAAGTTAACTCTAAATTTATAATTTTAGATTTGCTAATAAACTCCTAAAATTGTAGGTTACTTATTTAATTTAAAAATAAGTGAGATTAAATTAGCAACCATAATAAAACTTCACTTACATTTTTTTTTAGTAGAAATTAGAAAATCATATTTTAAGTATATTAATATACATACCATTAATTATGTGTGTGTGAGTATGAAGCGGGTTATAGTACCCACACTCACTACTTTTTACGAGTATCTACCCATGTCCAACCCCGTATCCGTTTAACTAATTTTTACTTTATTCATTGTGGATATTTTTTGCGGTAAGTTGCCATCCTTACGTTACACAACCAAACATTGTACAAGTGTGAATTTGATTCATTGTCACACATTCCAATAGCGTTGAATGTGAAAGAAGTACAGAAGGTCATTTTTTGGTCTTAAAGTACTTTTTGAGGCTTTTCGAAGCAAAGTTAAATATAGTAAAGTTGTCTTAGTAAAGCTTCAAGCTTGTGGCATCCTCATTCATTACAACTAAGTAGCATTACTCTTAGCTTGCGGTATTTGTTGCCTAATTGAAAGCTAACGGCGCCTCCAAATCATCATTATTAGTTCATATGTGCAATATTAGGGAACATAGAGATCCAATTTTCCTTTCCTAATTGGCATATAGGATGCCTATATACTTAAGCTTTACCAGGACACCATGCAAATGAGAAAAGGCAAATGAGAAAAGGTTTATCTATCCATTTTAAAGTCAAGCTACCATGATAATCCACCAAGATGATGTCCCTCACATTGTTGCTTATTCCAAAACTTGAAGCTACAGATTACAAATTACAGCTAAGTTAGCCAGGTCATCCATGTGTGGATGTGGCCATTCCTGTTTTATAAAGAACAAAGGGTCTATTACATATATACATATATTATATACGAAAATGATTGGTAGTCACAATTTCTGATGGACATCCATCAACACCTGCATTTGCAATTTGTGGGGTTTCTAACTACTAATTACAGAGTTTACAAAAAAATTAAATTTTACAGCAGTTAAAATGTGCCACAAATTCCAAGTGTCGTTAATGAGTGTACACCAAAAACGGTGGGATGCAACAAAAAGGTGGTGCTTGCGCAATTTAAGCTGGAAAATTGAGTCAATGAAGAAAAGGGAGGCATACTCATGAGGGGGACAAACAGTCACACAAACAAACTCATGGAGATAGCAATGATAGGTGAGTGATGCAAGACCATAGCATCATTAAGGCATGTCTATAAATCCATTCCAACTAACTTCCTTTACGTGCTGCTCCTTTCCCTGTATGAGGGTCCTCTTGATCCCCATATAGGTGGTATCAATAATCACTTTCATTTTATTTTGTTGTGATGAGGCTATTCATCACTAATAACATTGATTAATCACCTTGTCGTAAGTGCTCATAGTTAGTGATAAATATCTAACCATAAAATATGCTTAATTTCTACGTGCAATAATCAAACCTTAATATATAGTTAAGGGGTTGTCTAAATGACCCATGATAAAGTTTGGGTTAAATAACCCATCATCCAATCACATTGGAGATAAGTGAGTTGGAATTTCTATATTTTATTTATTAATTTATTTCCAACTCATTTATCTCCAATGTGATTGTTATTTCCAACTCACTTATCTCCAATGTGATTGGATGATGAGTTATTTAACCCAAACTTTATCATGGGTCATTTAGACAACCCCATAGTTAAGAGATAAGTAAACAATTAACCACCGCAACTCGGGATAATTGATGGTTAATGATCACTTTCATTTTCGATTCTGCTTTGGTTTCAATAGATTAATATGCATGTGATCATGTCATGCACTCTCACAGCTTGTATCTAGCTAGTAAGCATTGTGTGATTTACAATCTTATAACTTTGATCAACACTTGTGTTTTGTTTTCAGTAATCTGATTTAGTAATATATATAGTTGAGTAAATTTAAGAAATTATTGAATTTTCAAAGTTGTTGACATAAATATAACAGAACAAGCATAGGAGAATATTTTTAGGCTTAAAAGTATTTCATGCCCCTGATGTATCAAGTTTGTGCAAAAGTTGCCCCTACTCTTTTTTCGTCTATGTTTGTACCCTCTATGTTTCTAAAAAGTGCAATGAATGCCCCTCCGTCACGTTAACGTTAAAAAATGGACGACGTGTCTGTTATTGATGTCGCCCCATAGTTCTATTTATATCATGCTTATTTATCAAAATGCAATAAACATAAACCCAGATAATTCTCACTATCTTCATCCAAACATCACATCCAGAAAAAAGTAAAATCAGAATCACTAATTTCCTGAAACCATCATCTCCTTCATCTCATCCCCAAATTAAACTAGTGCACTTTATCTCCTTCTCCATCCCTTCTATTGTTTTAAGCATTAATCACTTCATAAGTGTATTTAGCCACACACAAAAGAAACACAAGAGTAGACGAGGGGTATTCATTGCACTTTTTAGAAATATGAAAAGTACAAACGTAGACGAAAAAAAAATAGGGGTGACTTTTGCACAAACTTATTACATCAAGGGCATGAAATACTTTTAAGCCATATTTTTAAAACAAGTGATTGTGAAAAGGATACATGTGATAATGTTTCTTATGGACAAAAGTGACTTCAATCACATTTCACTGATGGTAGCATCAAATGGCTACGTTGCAAGCTACAAAGCATGGATAGGTTACACATGTTGACATGTGCATAATTTTATTTTATTTTCGACTTCAAAGTGATTACAACATGACGTGATCACATAGAGACAAGTTATGAATATAGCACTTTTTGAAAATTAAATACGTGTAGAGATTGATCGAGATTGTTTTGAATTTTCAGTAGAAAATAAAGCATGAGTGCTTTTTCTCACGTACTAACTTTACTTTGCTCCGTATTCAAAAAATAAAACTTTACTTTGCTCCTAACTTTTTCAATTTTTGCATAGGTGACTAAATATATTAAGAGCTGGATTTTTCATATTAATTTGTTGGAGATAAACTTTAGTTGACCATCGTTTATTCAATCACCAACCCTCATTAAAAAAAATCACTAACCCTCTTAAACCAAAATCTTGATGGTGTAGCAGTAGATAAACTAGATCTCCCATAAAAGTGAAGATATTAGAACTCTGAGAAAATTGTCTATTGAGAGGGTCTATCACAATTTCCTGAACAAATTTGCAGTGGTTAATTTTTTTTTTTTTTTTTGAAAGCAGAAATTTATTGATAAAAAGAACAAGAACTTCCCGAGAACAGACCTCTCACGGAAGTAGAACCTAAACCCAAAACCTCTCAATTGATGAACACAACAAGTGAATGAGCCTCGTTAAAACCTTACTAGGAAAAACCCAATGGGAAAAACCCTAGTGAAGGAAAAAGAGTACCACGATCACAAGCATGTCAACAAACCAAATCCAAAAAACCTTCCACCCAACAACAAAAACAAACTAGCAATAACTAAAGCACACAAAACCACCTCACATATCCTAAATTTTAAAACACATCAGTACCGAAACAATACATGAGCCTTAACAACAAAATCCACTATCATGCCTTCCCACGAAGCACCTGCAACACAACAAAACTTGGAAGCCCCCTTCATGCCTTGAAACCATCACCGCAACAAACCATGCCTCCGCCTGCACACTCTTGTCACTAATAATTCGCTATCCTTCCACAAAGACACTGACCCACCCGCCGTGCCAATCGCCGATACAACCGAAAATAACAACTTATGATCCTTGCCCAGCTCCCCAGTTGCTTCTCCCGCGACACATCCAGTTATTTTCCTGGAGCAATAGAACACTCGATTTTACTTGCAGCACTCGATTTTAAATATTTTTGCCTTTCACCCCAAGCCACAGACGTTCCAAGAAATCCATAGAGACACCATCCCCAAGTCATCACTCGAACAGAGACGGATGGTTGTTTTTTATTTGTTCTCGAAGACCCTGAATAGCCACCTCCTCATCACCTTTGTACACCAAACCCAACTCCTTCCCCAACAACCAAGTCTCGTTAGTCCTGGTTTCTAAGTCCATCATGCAATCAGCACCTACAGACCAGTTGACATCTGCTACCAACACCCCTTTAGGCTTATTTTTACTACCCTTTGGTCTCCCTCTCTTCCCCTTTGACTTCCCCTCTTGGTCCCCCACCCTTTTGTTATTCTGTTTTTTCCTTGAATACTTTTTTCTCTCCCTATTGGCAGTTCGCAGGTCCGCCAATAAAATATCTTGATCCTCCTCTACGGCCACACTCTGCACACTCCTTTTGTCCAAAATATCCTCCATGCCATTTTCCTGATCACCAATGACCTCCAAATCGCGTGTCCCCACTAATTTTTTATTTTCCGCCGTAATTGATTCAACCACAGTTGGCAATTCCATAGAAGCCTTGGATCTCGCTACCCCCTCTAATGCCCTCATCGATAACGTTTTTTTTGTCCATTTATTTTGGACCGACAGATCACAATGTACCACTTCCTTCCTATTCACGTGCACCACTTGAAAGCCATCTTCACCCTCCAACAAACTATTATTTTTCATCTGAAAATCCTTTGCACCCGTGGGCCCAGTCTCCATAAATATTGGATTTTGCCAAACTATTCCATATTGTGCACTTTGACATTCTTCCCCATAACATACGTTAGTAGCCCCACCCAAACCCTTAATTTCATTGAAACTTTTTTCCACACCTGATTCAAAACTCTCCCCTCCATTCAAATCTTTTAAATCACCATTGGACCCCTCCAGAAACGCATGTCCCTGAATCTTTTCCAACTTTTCTTCCGTTTCTCTTAAAATTTGAAAAACCTTTAATGTCATTAACTCCTGCACCCCGTAACCAGCATCTTTCAAGTGTTGTAACGCTTCCACCACCGAAAATGGCGCCTCCGCTGCTGCCACCGCATGTTTGCCCGCCGGAACTTCCTCAACCATCTTTATCAGGCCCTGATCTTCCATCCCCATCTCTGATATCTGATCCTCAGAATCTGATGAATCTGCCTTCTTGAGGTTCTTTACTTCCTGTCTCAAGCCCGACCAATCTTGGTATATTGACATCTCTTTCTCTACCATCACTTCACAACATTCTCCATCAATCTTTGCCACTACAATATGCTGTTCAATGAGCGGGTTCGCCGTGATTACCAAGAGCCTCCCAAAGTCGAGCCTCTCCTTTTTGGCAGTGATGCCATCGACGCATACAAAATGGCCAAGCGTATTTCCAATTGCCACAAAGAAAGAATGATTCCATGCTCCGACCGGTACTCTCCAAACTCTCACCCACACCAATTGAGATTTTCCCACCATTAGTTTCGAACAAGGCCCAAACCACTCAAAAATCTCATCCAGAACCGCCTTTGCTTCAGAGAGCGTTGCCTGCATTTCTGTATTCGACTCAAATTCTAGAAGCACCTCTCGCGCACCCATCACTTTAAGCTTCATATTAACTAACCCGAACATCTTCAACTTCTCCCACACAGCTTCCATGGACTGAACACCGTGCATAGTGGCACACGCACACCTATTCACCCACTCAACATCCTCCTCATCCAAGGAATAACTTACATTTGAATTTAACTCATCTTCCATTCTCATTTGCGTGTCCTTCTGCACCACCACCTTCGGCTTCCACACCTTGCCTCTTACAGCAAACTTCAAACGCGAATCATTGCACAAAGGGGCCGTCGCGAAGCCCCGATTGACTTGATACCGCGCCCTCTTAACAGTAAGAAAGGCTCCTCTGAATTTTATGCCGTTGAACATCCTTATAGCACGCCTCGCATCCATATCCTTCTGAAACCGGACAAATCCAAACCTGAATCGCCTTCCTTCCCGGCGTTTAAACTGCACGAAGACATCCGTCAACACACCAGCTTTAGCAAAAATCGCTGTCACCATATCCTTCGTGACCCCATCACTTAAGCCATCAATAAAAACTGAAAAGGAACCTCCAGATCTGCCTACACCATGTTGCACTCTACTCTGATCCTCCCTCCTACACATCCCCTTTGTATGCACATCCTCTCTTGTTTGAAAACGCCTCGCCGACGGTTGCGAAGGCGGAGCCCTAGCGGAGCTCATCCTCTCATCCTCTAAGGCTTTTGTATGGAAAACTCAGTCATTGACTTGCAGTGGTTAATGAAAAAAAAAACTTTGATTTCTTTTGATTTCACCCCAACAAACACACCATAGTTTTAGTTAAACATTCAAATAGAACTATAAACAGGTAAAGTGATCAATAGAAAATTGCTTCCAAGGTAGGCTATAAAAAAGAGAGGGGGGGGGGGGGGGAATATCATATCAGAGCTATGATTTCTTTGATTTTGTTAGAAATTGCATTGAATTTCATGCCTATAGTTGGTGGTGCGTGCTCCAAAGAGTGGTTATCTTAAGAAAAATGAGACATCTAGAATACCTTTTCAATTATATTCAAAAGTATTAACAAAGAATCATATCCCCACCTGAACAAATTCGTTTTTTCATATACAACATCATTGACTAGTGTTTTCAAATTTGTATTAATTTATTGGTCAAAAGTCATGAACTGCTGCTTTATTGGAATAGCACCTGAGGGCTGAGATGATTATCAATTAATTAAGTCCTGTGCAATTTCTTAAACCTTAACTGGTTGTACCTAAGACTACTCTTCTTTTTCACGCATACACCACACTATAGTGAGAAAGGGGAATGTTTTGACGAATTATTGAAGTTGCAATATATAGGACAAACACATATTTGTTTTTTACAAAAAATAAGAGTGTAATAAAAAATTTAAGTTGTCAAATAACAAATATTCCAATCCAAGGATACATTAATCCACTTTACTAACTTCTTATTAAATTATTGTAACATTTCTTTTCAGGTGGGAGATATGTTCATTCTGATTTTTGGGTTATGATTGTCCAAACTTTTTGAAATTCATGCATTTTTAAGGAAAAAAAGAAACCTTAAAATCAGTGCATGTTTGAATATTGGTGGAAAACCAAGGTGAAATTCAAATCACGGTGAACAACTACCAAAACTAAGGGAAGTTGCTTTTGTTAACTATGATTTTGGCAAACATGCACTTAGTCTTCTTTTCTTATGTTCCTTAACCTAGTCTTCTCATCAATGGAATTGTTTCTGTTTCAAGTTAAACAGTTTCTCATGGCTATTATATTAGAAATGGAATTCATGAACAGTAAGAACATTCATTAAAATTAACAGCAGCAATAATAATAATAATAATAATAAAATTCACAGAAAGGTATTTTTAAGTTGCTTTTAGTAAGTGTCAAGCAAAATGATGAGAAAGCAGAAAAGCAAAAAGATGAAAACAGAAAGTTAGAAATAGGAAGGCTTGAAAGAAAAAAATTGAAAGCCAGATAGGTAAACAAGCAAGTTTTACATTATAACAATACACAGCTTGTATTTATGTTGAGTATATCAGCAAATTAGAAACCTTTTCAATTGCCAACTCCTTAACTCTTTCCATTTACATTCAAACACAACACATAAGAGTCATAGACCAAATGGGCTCACAACAATGAGCACTGTCTGATCATTCTTCATTAGTCATTCAACCTTCAACTGAAACTTACCTTACACTTACTTACATGGGGGCTCGTTGCTCTAAATTCTCCTTCTGCTGGTTCCATTCCCACCTTAAACCTTCTGTCCTTGAATCCTCTGACCAAGGTTTATGTTGTTATCTTTTTGTTTTCAGCACACACACACACCCTTTTGGCTAGAACCTCTTGTTCCACTTAAAAATGCTATCTATATTGCAGAAAATGGTGGCAAGGGTGAAAAAATCTTGTGGCCTAGTTTTGCTGAGTTCAGCTTGGAGCAACTGAAGGCCGCCACAAATGGTTTCTCCTCAGAAAACATAGTCTCTGAGCATGGTGAGAAAGCTCCAAACGTGGTTTACAAAGGGAAACTTGAGAATGGACAGTGGATTGCCATCAAACGTTTCAACAAGTTTGCTTGGCCTGATTCTCGCCAATTCATCGTTTGTCACTTGCACTTTCAGTGCTTCATTTACTCTTACCATTCATGTATTTGGTTTCTTGTATTGAGCTTGATGTTGTGTTGTGTGTGGTTGTAGGAAGAAGCCACACAAGTGGGGAGCCTCAGAAGTGAACGTTTGGCCAATTTGGTTGGTTACTGCTATGAAGGGGATGAGAGGCTGCTAGTAGCAGAGTTTATGCCACATGAAACTCTGGCTAAACATCTCTTTCATTGTGGGTTTTTTGTGATCACTATAACTTTTTGCAACTATGTTAGATTAAATAGCATGTTTGGAAAACAGAATCAATTCTACTTGGTTGAAATTAATTTAAACCCATTGAAGTTATGTTTGAATGTACCGGTAAAATTGATTTCATGGGTCAAGAATTGGATTCACTTACCACAACATATAGTTTCTTATGCGCTGAACATATCAATTCTGAGATTTTTTTAATTGAATTTCATAATACTACCCTACAAAGCCCCCTTTTTCAAAAAGGTACCCCAACATAAATCATAACATTTAAACTCACGTTTGTCAGACGCAATTTAAGTAGAATCAGTTCTTTCCATAATCAATTCTGCTAACGCCTTATCCAAACACACACCGAGTCTTTCATTAAGTTTGTCTTTGGTCTTTGAATTCTGAACATGGGAAAAAATATATTATGGTTAACTTGGTGCAGGGGAGGCACAGCCTATGAAATGGGCAATGAGGTTGAGGGTAGCTTTCTACTTAGCTCAAGCTCTAGAATATTGCACCAGTAAAGGAAGGGGTTTGTATCATGATCTCAATGCCTATAGGATCTTGTTTGATCAGGTATGAGGGCTTTGTATCATGATCCCAGTTGGATACGAAATAAAGAGCACTTATTGAAGCTTATACACCTAGAAAAATCACTGGATAAGCTCCAATATGTGCTCTTTGTTCCACATCCAAACGGGCTCTATATGCTTCAAGTTCCCTTTGTAATCGATCCTTGTTTCTTGCTTTTTATGTTGTATCAACAGGATGGCAATCCTAGGTTGTCTTGCTTCGGGCTCATGAAGAACAGCAGAGATGGCAAGAGTTACAGTACTAACTTGGCTTTCACTCCTCCTGAGTACTTAAGAACTGGTATAGCTCTTAGGATGTTAGTGTGTGATGCATGGGAGCATGTCCTTGATCTTTGGCATAACTTTAATAAGAGAAATCTAGGAAACTGCTACAAATTCTCGAATTTGCATCAATTGCAGCCAACTACTCTCTACACCCCTCTGCAGTAGCAATACTACATGCTTTAAATTATCTGTCAAAATGCATTTAGTCTTACATCCTCTTGTGCAAACATATTGCTTTGTTTAATTGTTCTGTTTTCAGTTTTAGGAATATTAAATTTTGGCTAAATTATTTGGATATTTATGTTGAAAATCATCTTGTAAAAGACATCTTTCTCTCTTTTTTTTTTCTTGTTTCATTACCCTAAGGTTAATACTCCTTTTGTATGGTCTCTCTCAAATAGAAAGCATGTTGAGAGAAACGTATGTGGAATCAGTCTGCATATGCTTGCATGGATTGGTATGTGACAATTTTATTTTTTTGTACATTTGACCTTATATGCAGGTAGAGTGACGCAAGAGAGTGTGGTTTACAGTTTCGGAACCCTGTTGCTAGACCTCTTGAGTGGTAAACATATTCCCCCAAGCCATGTAAGTTTTAATTTCTATCCATTATTAAGTCCTGAACAAACTCTAATTTATGTTCAGACCATTGATTTTAGACAAGAATGTTAATGGCTGATATAATTGCTTAAGAATACACATTCAGCATGTAGCAGTAGGACATATTGTCATTTACATGTAAATCATCATTAAGAAATTTTGTATTGCACTTGCTCACAAAATGATCATTGGTACTAAACAGTTTATAAGTGTGTGTCCACCAGTTGAGATAATGTGAAATCACAATCATCCTAATTCAAAAGAAGAGTTTCGCTCACTTTTTACCTCAAAGTAGTGCTAAAGCATTAGCTCTGGTGCCAACGGGTAGTCACTTGAGATTCTTCTTAGAGATGTGGTAAATTTGATGAAGTGAAAATATTTTATATTTGCTGCAGAATTCACTTCTCTTCATTTGCAGGCACTGGACCTGATACGTGGCAAAAACTTTTTGATGCTGATGGATTCTGCCTTAGAGGGTCACTTTTCAAAAGATGATGGAACTGAGTTGGTTCGTTTGGCTTCGCGCTGCTTACAGTATGAAGGTCGTGAGAGGCCAAATGCAAAGTCCCTTGTTGCATCTCTTATGCCACTTCAGAAAGAAACAGAGGTATCAAAGCATTGATATACAATAACAGATCAATTAGACCTATTATCTATACACAAGCAATTACCAAAGCTTATCATGCATGGTAATGCTAAACATGTAATTTGGAATGAGTGCATGATCAACTTGATCCTTGAAAGATTCTGCCACTGGAAAGTTAGTCCCCGGAAGAAAGAAATACATTTGAAAGTCTCTGAATGTGTAAAACGTCAGTCAAGCTAGTCCATACGGTTTTGTCAACTAAAAGGTCAGTCAAGTTAGTCCCTACACATTCAGGGACTTTCGAATGCATTTCCTTCTTTCAGAGACTAACTTTCCAACGGAAAAATCGTTAAGTACCAAATTGACCATTCACTCAATTTGGAATAGGAAATGTTTACATATATTTAACTACTATAGTACTATACTTGTGTTGAAGAAATGTGAGAAGTGTGATACCTATCTTAGGAAGACTAAAACTTCTCCTTTGAACAAGCAGGTCCCTTCATATGTTCTGATGGGTCTCCGGAATGAAACTGCATCCTCAACAAAGCCAGTATCATTGACACCTTTTGGTGAAGCATGTTTGAGACTGGATCTAACTGCCATACATGAAATATTAGAGAAGACTGGTTACAAGGATGATGAAGGAATTGCCAATGAGGTTTGCCCATCTTCAACTTATACAAGAGGGTTTCATCTCACTTAAATACGATATAAAATAAAGGCAGTGACTATTTGCGCCTCCCCGTTTTACTAAGTCCGCCATCTCCTTTTTTAAAAATTCCAACATTGCCCTTAGTAAAAAAAACATAAAAAGGTAATATTTTATTTTTACTTCCCACACACCATCTCCTTCTTCCTCCTCACCCTCCTCCTCACCCTCCTCTTAATCCTCCACTCCCAACTTCTTTTGGGTGATCTCAAGTCAAGAATAGAAGCTTACTCATGTAAGTTTTTACCTTTTTCCGAGCTTTCATCGCGATTTCGTGACTTCCCGACGTAACTGGTTAGTCCCGCACTTAAACATGCGGTAGTGAAACAAATTACACGCTCCCGCTAACATAAGTGCGGAAGTGTGAAATTTATACCTTCCGCTAACTTGTTAGCGGAAGTGAAAAACTTAGTCATTTCAATCGTGTTAAGGTCTGGTACTGCTACCTGAATAAAATTGATTTTCCCGCACTTAAAAGTGCGGAACGTGATGTGTTGGAATAATAGTTCCGCAGTTAAACTGCGGAAGGCAAATTCAGAGAAAATTTAGAGAGAATTAAAAAAAATTGACCATCCACAGGCTAACCGCACTTAAATATGCGGTAGTCATAAAACCTGTCCGCAGTTTAGAGTGCGGGCAAGTCACGAAACATCCTCCCATGGCAGAATCAAATCGAGGGACTGAATGAAAACACAAAATACAACCTCCCATGGTTAATGTGGGTTTGAGAGACTTGATTTTGTGAGGGTTGAAAATTTTGAAATTGGGTTGGAGAGGAAGAGGGGTTATACGGTTGAAAGAGGGGGGAGGGTTTGTAGGGAAAGATACGGTAGTTTTTTTTTTAATTTAAATTACTGAAGGGTATTTTGGTCTTTTTTCAGTTTTGGGGATGACGCACTTAGCAAAATAGGAGGCGCAAATAGTCACTGCCTAAAATAAATTGGAACATGAACTCTATTTACACACTTTTCCCTCTAATTTTCAGTTACCTACTCCAATGTTGATCCTTCTTTATGATGAAATTGCAGCTTTCCTTTCAATTGTGGACAAGTCAAATGCAGGAAACCTTGAACTTGAAGAAGCATGGTGATACTGCATTTAGAGCTAAGGACTTTGCCACTGCCATTAAATGCTACACGCAAGTAAGAGGACTATTTCATAAATTGGATGTTATGCATAATGTTAATGTTGCAAACTTGCAGTGACTGTGATGTTGCACACTATCTTGCTTAACATCTAAAAGGATCATTTAACCAAATAGGACTACATTGAAAATGTAATAATACTTAAATGAAGAAGCTACTAAAAGTCTGCCAGTCTTCCCTAAAATTGGAATAAAACCACATTATGATTTCAATTTTCAACTTTCCAACAGCATAAATACTTTGTTCCATATCTCTGTGTCCTGTCCTGTGTCATGTATGTTCTTTCTAGCATATTATTGAAATGTAAAAGTTTTCCTTGTTGCAAATAGGAGTCAACTATAAATATAAATATATCTCAAATTTTGTTTTTCAGTTCATAGATGGAGGGACTATGGTGTCACCTACAGTGTATGCAAGGCGCTGCTTATCTTATTTGATGAATGGTATGACACAGGAAGCTCTGGGGGATGCTATGCAAGCACAAGCTGTATCTCCTGAGTGGCCTACTGCTTTGTATCTTCAGGCAGCTTGTCTTTTCAGTCTTGGAATGGAAAATGATGCACAAGAGACTCTCAAAGATGGGACTAACATGGAGGCCAAAAAGAACAAAAACTGAAATTTGTAAAGATTTTTTTTCTTTTGCTATCTTCAGCATTATGCGATGCTTTTTTGGTAGTTTTGTTATTCGTCCATCAGTGAATTTTTTTAATTCATTTTGCTTTCTGCAATGCATTAGGGAGAAAAGATATTAACTGGTTTGGAATTTTATATGCCTTTTCTCCTTATTTTCTGGGCACCTGCATGCTTTTTTCTTTTGTGAAATATGAATTTAGTAAATCTAACCATAAAATCAAAAGAACATAATAATCAATGTTTGATTAAATAAGACATTCACATGTAATCTTATAGTTGAATTTACCTACATTTTAAAATTTTATCCAAAGTAACAATCAGTTTTAAGACTCTAAATTTTATACATTTGATCAACTTAATTAAAACTCTTATCTCAATGGTTAAGTTAAATACATGCTGTATAAAAGGCTATTAAGTGAAAAAATTTAGTCTCAGGTAAGTAAATATTCAGGAAAGAAACACTTCATGGATATGCAAAGCAAGGTTGTGACTACGATTACTTAACACCCACACCTAGTTAAAGTTCCTACAGAGAGCCCTTCACCAGCACCAATCCAGAAGAGGTGTCCTTCTAGTCAATTTACCAGCAAGCTTTGTACACATCCCATTAATACAAGATCCTAATTAAACACCAGTAGATCCAAAACCACCTTCACCTCTGACAGTGGAATCCAAATCCTCAACCTCAGCTACATCCGGGGTCACAATCTTCTCGATGATCAGCTGTGCAATCCTATCCCCAATCTTCACCTCAAAGTCCAGATCAGAATGATTGAACAGTATGACCCCAACAGGACCCCTATAATCAGCATCAATCACCCCGGCACCCACATCGATCGAATGCTTCCAAGTCAACCCTGATCGTGGTGCTGCAAATCAAACTCACAATTATATCAACGCGGCAACAAACAAATCCTGAATTGCCTGATTTATAGAGAAAATTTACAATTACCAATGCGAGCATAGGTTCCTTCTGGAATTGAAATGCTAATATCAGTAGCCACCAGAGCCTTCCCTCTAGCAGGTACCTTTGTCTCCACAGCACTACCACACAGAAAGAAAGAAAAAAGCTAAGTCAAAAGTAGACATTTTGATACATATAAACATAGAATGTGATTGGATACCAGTTAAGTGTAATATGAATGGACTTTAATCATAATCCATAAGTAAAATTCCATTCATTTTTTATCCCAAAGTGTGTGCTAACGTCTCTTTGTACTGGTGCCAACTGATATCCAAACATAGTCTAATATGATAAAGGAGGCTATACCTAGAGAGATCATAACCAGCAGAGAGATGGGAAGCCCTAGCGGGCAAAACAGCCTTGTCAGAGAGCTTCTTCACTCGAAGAAGAGGAGGGATGTTAGAAATGTCATCATTTTGGTGGAGCTTTGGGATCTTGGGTGATGGCTCTTGGATCTCGGAACCGTTGCTGGTGTGGGACTCGGCCATTCTAGCTAGTGAAATTGATGGTGTAGGCAAAGGGCGTTCTGCAATGTTGGAGATTGGAGTAAAAATGAATGTAAAGATAAACATAAGAATAAGAATAAGCTAGGTCTAAAACTAAAAAATTGAATATAAAACAAAATTCAGAAAAATTCGAACAATTAAAATCAAATAAAAAACGCAAAGGAAGAACCATGTTTGATGTTTACTTCCAAGTCCTCCAACATTTCAACAACAAGTACCTAAATGTCATATTAAAAGCCAAGTGTGTAGTTCTAAGAAACCCAATATCCTATTTCAAAGAGCTACAAGTAAATAAAAACATACCCCACAGCAATACCCAGAACTGAATGTGACACAAACAGCATCTAAACGCATCAATAGATTATACCACAGTACCAATGGCCATTGCAAAATGCCGCCACGGTATCAAACACAAGGTAACACCTTTCAGCGAATTAAACACACCCATATAGCAGTATAGCACGACAAACATCACAACGCCAAAACTTGAAGCAATTGCAAGAAGGGAACTGAACAATCTTTAACACAAAAATGAAAAATGAGCATTCTTAAACACAAAAAAGAAGGGATCTAAGTAACTAACCAGAAGCTGATGATGAAGGGGCTTGTTGACTCTGATTCACAGGTTTAGGGTTCTTCACTTGTTGTCTCAGTTAACGAGAATTGAGTTTGGTGCCCCACCCCTTAGGCTTTGCACCCCACTTTATTAAATACGGAATTTAAAGTTCCGTATCAATACGGAAAATAAAATTCCGTATCTATTTTAGTATATAATGAGTGGTTGAAAATGTGACACGCATGCTTAAATACAGTACGGAATTTTAAGTTCCGTATTCAATAGGGAGAATACGGAATTTTAAATTCCGTATTTGATAAAGTGGGGTGCCAAGCCCCATAGGTGGGGTGCCAAACCCAACTCCCCAGTTAACTATTTAGGAGGGAAACAAGATGAGGGTTTGGGAAATTAGGAGGGAAAATGTGGGTTTCATTCAGGCCCAGAGTGAATGGGCTTTTTATTTCTGCAATGGAGTCTTTTTGTTTCAAACATAAAAATCTCTCTCTATTTATTTTCTACACTCATTCTCATTTCTCACACATGCTTTGGTAGCAAAATAACCAAATTACTGTAGAAACTCTTTAAATTAATACTCGGTAAATCAATAAACTCTCTAAAATAATAAATTTGTTTGGTCCCGACTTGGTCCGATGTAAAAAATTGAAAAACTCGATAAAATAATAAGATAATATTTTTTCGGGAGATCCCTTTATAATTTTCGGTCCCAAGAAAATCATAAATTAATAATTCATAGAAACTGAAAAAAATATATTACACTCTATTGAAATATGATTCAATAGTTGTCTGTTCTCCTTTAAAGTTCAAGTCTATTTGGAGTTCATCTCTAACATTTGTCCCTCTTGTTTACATTTACTGGACTTCAAAAGTCATTATCGATTTCCAATGCATATGAACACAGTAGTTACTAATTTACGTTGAGTCCCAAGATTCGCTGCAACGTAGTTCTAAGAGGCATAGACTAATTTGCCTTTTTGTTTGGTATGTACAGTATAATTACTTAAAAACTCTTTAAATTAATAATTATTAATTTATCGATAAATTAATAACTCTCTAAATTAATAAATTTCTATGGGCATGACATTATTAATTTAAAGAGTTTCTACTTTACTATTGACCTTTTAAAACTGTAGTTGTTCAACAATCAACCAAAATATAATTGTATAATAAAGAGTATAAATTAAAAATATGAGAATCATCAAAATACGTAACAAATTGAATCGTTCAACTATGCACTTAGGGGTGTTCATCGGATTGGATCGATCCGATGAAATCGACGAACCGAACCAAACCACAATAATTAAATTGGTTTTTTTTTGTTATTCGATTAAAAACCGATAAAAACCAATGAAGATTAGTTCGGTTCACGGTTTGAAAAATAAAAATTTAATAAACTGATGAACCGAACCAATGATATATATTTATTTATAAAATATTTTAAAATACATATATGTATATATATTTATTTAAGAAATGTTTTGAATAGATATTGTTTATGTTAGACTTATTATATTTTTATGTTGGTTAGACTTATTATGTTTTTGTTTTCTATTATTAATTTGTAATGGTACTAATATTTGTTGTTACTTTGTTATCTTGCATTTTGTCATAAACAACCGGATGTCGAAGCCGATGCCGTGGCATCTGACTTTGTGTTGCTAGGACATCAGTCCTCTGCTTGAAACGTGATTGTGGGTCCTGAAGATTTTATGAAGATATGTTTTTGTAGTTACTTGAGGATCAAGTAGCTGTACCAGAAGGGTTTTGATTGTGAGTTGTTATTTGTTGAAACAATCTTTGTTAAAAGATTTGTTTCTATCTTTACTTGGGAAAAACGCAACAATATCTTGGAGATTCAGTTTTGATTTGTTTGGTTGTTGCAATCTGTTACTTCAGTCCAAGCAAACCCTAGTGCCTATGCTACCGCTACTGAAGTGTATAAAATGATGAATACCTAAATCTTGAAGACCACCGAAGCAAATAGAGAGATCAAGTGTTTTAGGATTGTTCATCGTTCTTTGTCCTTGTTATTTGTGATCATACTTTGCTCCCTAGTTCTATAAAGCAAAGTAGTGATCTATGTTGTTTGATTCTTCAAACTATGAGTGTTGATTGTTTATTACTAATCATTGTGGCAGTGATTGAGAGAAAGTGAGAGGGGCTCTCATACTTAGGTTGAAATACTAAGCAGAAATACAGTGGGTAGATTAGGAAGTGAACTATGAATTGTGGTGTTCATGAGTGTCTGTAATTCCTGAATCTTGAGATAGAGGATTTCCTTTCTTTGGGTGCAAACCCTCCATACGTAGGTGAAGTTTTTCACTGAACTGGGTTAACAATTCTTGTGTCTGGTTTACATGTGTTTTATTTACTGATATTACTGTTAGTCGATTGTCGAACTTATTGTCCCAGCATCGCGTAGGACATTTGTCCTGAGGGAACCTGAATTTCAATATTAAACACTACATTAAGCATGTATACATTGTTAAATACTTAATTTGTTGATTATGGATTATGAATTATTGATTAAGCTATGATTGAGTTATTGATTTGCCATTTTTATGCATTGTCAAGTTGTGAATCATATTGATTGCTATATATTTAAAGTTGTGTAATTGATATTGACAAATAAAAGAAGTTGTGAAACCGATGAATTGAACTGATCCAAACCGTTCATCATTGGTTTGGTTCGGTTCGGTTTTGGAAACTTTTTTGCTAACAATCGATCAAAACCGAACCAATAAATTTTGATTGGATCAGATTTTGGTTTCATATAAAACCGGTCCAAACTGAACCGCAAACACCCATATATGCACTATTAGTGCAAAACAATTTTACACTGACAATCAATCATATCATGCCATGTAAAAAGAATAGTAAGTTTCATTTTAATTGGATGACATTGTGGCAATTGGATGACTTTATACTAACGATACACAAACCTTTAAATCATATTAAAAACAAAAATGTCATATTAACCTTGAAGTTATATGCTTAGGTTATTTTCAAAAAAAAAATACATGCTTAAGTTAAGACTAAGAAAGTCCCTTGGGGTTGCCGTTTCAGATCTCTTTCTGGAATTAGTCCTTGCCTTTAGCTGAGTTAAATCATTTACTTGCTTTGAATCGGCGTTGTTCTGCTGATTCTACTTAGTTTGCTCTTTTCTTGTCTTTAAATTCTGTTGCTCACAAAAAAAAAGACTAAGAAAACTTGTTTCTTCCTTATAGAAAGTATTGTTTAAATAAAACACATTGTCATACCTAAATATTAAATAACATAGAAAGACTACCCGGAAAAAAAAAATGCTACTCACTTTTGGTGGAGGTTGTCAAAATTATATCATAAGGACGCCATTTACAACTAAACAATACTTATTTATTTTTTTATCTTTTAGATCCTTTAATTAAAGTTCAATTTTTTCAAATTCTAAAATAAAACATGCCCTAAAAAATTATGATGAAGGCCAAATGAAGTTAAAAAACACTGAAATGACAAAAATAAAGATTAAAAAGGCGAGTAGACAAAAGAAGACGTGACGGTCATGACAAAATCTTTGAGCTTCTTCTGAACGAGCATGGCTTGATGCTTCAGTAGGACTTGAAGGTTGCGGTATCTCCTCTGTTCCATGAACATTTTGTGCAATAGAGTGACAAATTTCACAAGTCCTATTGCAATTTAAATAAATAAGAGAACATACTAGAAAATCTTAAACTCGTGAAATTAAACAAGAGCATTAGAAATTAAATTAGCAGTTCTGATAAATCTCATCAAACATAAGCAGATGCAGGGTGACCAACATGGGCCCTGCCTCCCCTGTCCCAATATTTTGCAAGTTTTTGTATAAATTCTAATATGAGGGTTTGTATTTTGTGATGTAGGTTGATAACCTTGGTGCGTTTCTTTCATATGTAGGCAACAAAGTAATTTTGTTCTAATTCCTGAGAACAATATGTTTGCATTTGTCTCTTCCTAAGCATTTTCCTAGTTGTAGAAATAGTAGATTCTAGCTAATGTTAATAACTTCTTAGGTTCATTCCTTTTCCTAGTTAATGAAATTGTTGTTCTTTGATGTAATAAAGATTGAGTCAAGAATAACAAAGGTCAAGTTTGATAATAATGTTATGGTGCTTGTACAAGCAAGGTCGGCCTATTGGGACTAGTGTTTTTGGGCTAGTGCCTCGTGAGCTGAGGCAGAAGACTATGTTTTTTCTTCTTTCCTCTAAGCATAATTTTTTCACAAAATAGACCAATAACAACAATAATAATAAGGTGAGATGCTGGTTTTTGTCTCTTTCTCTATCCTTGCAATAATTCTCATTTTGGTACTCGCCCTCTAAGGTTGAAATTTGACTATGTCACTACTCATCAAGATCTTGCTTTTAATACTTGTCTCCCAAACCCCAACTGACACAAAATTATACAATTCAAACAACCATTAAAAATATTATCATATTAATGCTTCAAAGAAAGTATGAAAAAGAGAACCAACTACTAATTATTGATATCATCTTTACATATTGTTTGTATCAAGTCCTAATAGAAAAAAAGTCATAATAGAGGAGGTAAGTTTAAGGACATACCAAAGTAGAAAAAATAATGAGTTTAAAATATTTTAGTAATCTTTGTGAATTACACAAGAATTTTTTTACCCTCATCATCCTCTTAACAAAATAAAATATCTAATTAAAATCTCTCCCTTCCTTCTGTAAAAATCATTTTCCTCCATCTCTTTTAACTATATATTGATTTAAAAACTTAATTCTAATTTGATAACGTATGTTATTATTTAAGATATCTGTGTACCGATTTAAAAACTAATAAATAAAACATCATGCATTATTTTTCACTAATAAACAAATTTGTAGAAATATTGTCTGAAAAACCAATAACAACAACAATAATAATAAGATAAGTTTCTTATATCAGTCCTCTAAGTTTATATATATAGATCACTATTTTATACCTTTATAAAATTGATCATCAAATTAGTTCTGAAACAATCTAGAATGTCCCTACATTACTTCAAGTTCCTTATTGCCAAAATTAGTCTCATAACATTTAATTTGTGATCAAATTCACAATTTTTTACCACTATTATAGTGTTCCATAAAGTTGAATACGATAAATTTTAGATCTTTGAATAGCTATTTTGTTTTAAAAGATTAAAAGACTAATTTTGGGAACTTCAAATCTTTAAGAGATGGAATTGGTAAAATATTTAGAGGACTAGTACGATAATCGGTGTAGCTCTAGAGATCTAACTTGAGACTTTACTAAAACAATAGGGAGTAATATTAGAAAATTATTATATTTATATAAAGGGTCAAAATTACAAGAAATCTCATTGCTCTTATATATTTCAAAGGGGATTGATCCTCTAAAGCGAGGTGGTCACTTGATAAGGTAAAATAAGTCATCACAACTGTTGGTGATTACCCTACTTTAAAAAATCAATAATACAACTCAATCAATTGTTGCGCTGACTTACTTTACCCTTAATCTCACTTTAGAGGAGTCAGACCCTTTCCATGAATGTAAAATGCTAATATGCATGAATTTTCATATACTAGAGAAGTTCTAATGAAGAAAAAACTTGTCTACTTTTGTTTATTCTCCTCACCCATGTAAGTTTACCAGAAAATTAAGTTCTATAATTCAAAATAAGAATGATAAAACATTACCCTCACCTGTCCCCTTTAATGTGGAACCAGGTTTCTGCACAACTCTTATGAGCAATAGATAAATCATCCTTGCAAGAACAACCCAAAGTGATGAAAGCTTCAAACTCTTGACTATCACTCTCCAAGCCCAAGTGACAAATCCTGCAATTCTTCTCCGCCTCAATTTCTGAAAAATCAATGTCCACTCTTCTTGACGATTCGGAAAGAGAAGACACCCTCCTAGAATTAGCAAAATTTGAAACCTAAGAATCGAAACCAAAACCAGAATTGTAATTACCATACGTGACAACATTTGTATAATATAAATGGAAGTGGAAGGAACCATCACCAACATTTGAAAAGCACATGGTCGTGTCACTTCCAATCATAGAAAGATGTACTTCCTTGCTCCAAATCCATACTAGAGATTTAAATTGTTATTAGTTTAAACCCAGGAGAGAGAGAGAGAGAGAGAGAGAGAGAGAGAGAGCTAATGTTTTCTCAGAGGTTAAAAAAAACATGAAACCTTTGAGTTTTTAACATTATGTTTAATAACTCTTCATCAAGAATTTCTAGTATTAAAAGAAATATTTCTCTACATATCCTAAATGGAGTGTACATAGCATGAAGACTCTAGACCCAAAGATGCCAACTAAGAAAAGAGAGAGAAATGTAAAGGTGTAAGGAAAAAGGCAAGAGTTAGTGTGTAAGACGAAAAATTGTACGTCAACCGAAGACTATGAGTTTGACACTAAAAACAATAAAAGAAACACACAATCTATAAACTATATAAAGAGAGAGTTTTTGCAACTTTGAGGGTAAGATAGTAATTCAATAAATCAATGCACATGAGTGAATATTTTTTCATGGGCATATATGTAAATTTGTGAATAATTAATTATAAAATCAATCTTGACCGTTGATTGCTTCTAATCCTAACCGTGCATCATTTTCTTACAAAACTCTTTGAGAAACCTTTTGACATTCTTGGTTGTTTTCTTTATTGCTTTTGTAACTCTTGAATGTGGTTACAAAAATAGCAAGAGTCTCTTCCTTTTTCTACCAGATATGAAACACCTTTCCATTCCACTTTCAGATTTCTTTCATCTTTCCCATCTTGATCTCCAGAACCTCTATTTCTATGGAAGAAATCTCTCTCATTTGAATTCTCCAAAAGCATCATCCCCTACATAAGAAGATCTTCTGTCAGGTTAGAAAATTTCTACTTCATCTCTTCTTTTTTATCAGTCACTTCTTCTTCATCAATCAATTTTCATTCTTTAGGCATTGATGTTCTTCTCCATCATCATCGTCCATCCGGTAAGAGTTTTCTATGGATTAATAAAATTACTATGATATTTTCTTAACTTCTATTATGTTTTCTTCTTTATCATTTCTCTTATTATGTTTCATTTTTTTCATGCACAATTTTATGATGTTATTTCCATTTCTTTGACAGTTCAATCTTTAGTTAATGTAAGTTTCTTGCTTTTCTTTTCATTTTCATTATCAACTAAATCAACTAACTGATTTTCTTTTCTTCTAATCTAATACAATGAAGTCTTTGTTCTTATTTTACATTTAATTGATTTCATTTCAATTTTTTCTTCTTTCAGGTTTTACTGCTATTGTTACCGTTCTTCCAATATACTATCTTGAAAATATGTAAGTTTCTTGCATCTTTTGTACTTTTTAATTGTTTGATTGTCAACTTGGTCTACTGAATGAGAGTCATCTTTATTTTATTTCACTTTATACAGTATTGTCATCTTCATCGTCCTTCTTCTCTTCGAATACATTAGGTTTAATTTATTTTGTCATTTTTAGGTGTCACTTACACTACAAATGCACTAATTTTACATTATTTTTTCAATTTTTGGTTTTGTTCTACCTTCTTATTTCTTTTATCTATCAACTCTATTTTTTTTTTTTATAAATATCAACTATATTGGTTGAGTGTACTTCATTGTTTTTGTTCATTTCCCTATTGAAATGAAATCCTTAATTTTTTGACTGAAATTGAAGGACCAATGACATTCAAGTTAAATTATTTGAATCTTAATTTTTTATGTTATAACTCAACCATAATATAAGTATATTAAATGTTATTTAAATACTAACTTTCGGTTTCAATTTCAATTCATTTCTTCGTCTTTATAGTTTTAACCGCTTGAGAGTAGGAATTCTATGAGACACATATTATTAGTTTATATTTGTTGAAACATTAATCAACTAATAATTAATATTAATAATAAACCTTAAAAGTTAAAGGTCATTCAATAAACAAAAACACTCATATACTCCTTCCTCTTGAACTTCCTTCATCAATGTCATTCTATGGACTTCTACTATTACCTTCACAATTATTTTAAGTAAATTTATTATTGTTTATGAGTTATGAAATTTAAAAAGACAAATTTAATATTAAATAAAAATATACATAATTATAAAAATAAATATCCCAAACATGTGATAGAAAAAGAAAAGAAAACATCCCTATCCATTTCCCCTTGAACTTCCTCTATCAATGTTAGTCTATAACTTTCTACTATTAATCTCAATATTATTTTAAAAAAATTTATTACTATTTAATTCATATTGGTTATGAAATTTCATAAGACAAAATTAATATTAAATATGATATCACTAAAAAACATAGGGCATTCCATAAGATACATTTTATTAGTTTAGATTTGTTTAAGCTCTAATCAACTCATAATTAATAGTAATACTAAACCTTAAAAGTTAAAGGTCATTCAATAAAAAAATTCTCATATCTCTTCCTCTTGAACTTCCTTCATCAATGCCATTCTATAGAGTTCTACTATTAACTTCAAAAATATTTTAAATAAATTTATTATTATTTATTTCTTATGGGTTATGAAATTCAAAAAGACAAACTTAATATTAAATAACATCTTACCAAAATAATACGATAACCCTTCTCTCTACAAGTATATAAATAAGTGTCAATACTCATTCAACATGTGTTATTCACATAATCTTTGTTTATGTATTTGCTTTTGTTTTTTCAAATGCTCAAGGTTCAAGCCCTTTTCTCATGTACATATATTCAAGGGGTAACTATTGACGTACTAGCCTAGAATGTTTATATGTGTTCTAACATTTTTTTTTTCATGATGATTTTCAACTTGATTTCATCATGTAAAATTGAAACACCTAATAAAATATTTCTTTTTGATGGCCCAAACTTTGCATAAGGTATCCGATATTTCAGAGTTTGTGTGCTCCATGTGTGGGAAATAAGAGATTTCAAAAAACCTCAAGTTGTTAATAGTATTAAGTTGCTCTTAATCGATGAACATGTATTCTGTTTTAATAGTTTTTCCCATTTTCATGGTACCTAATTCAAACTATTTATTTTTACCATACAAAACCATGAATTTTTATAATTGGAAATTTTCATTTTGAAAATAAAACAGATCTCGATGATCCATGCAACCTTTGGCCGGAGTCAAATAGCACAGTTTAGTGACACATTGTGTGAAGGACAAGTTTATATGATTCAGAATTTTATGGCTCAAACATCTGCTAAGAAATGTAGAGTCACAAAGTATAAATACAAGATTACTTTAATGGACATCTCTAAAGTTAAAGAGACTACAAGTGACACAATTTATGGAGCAAAATATTATAATGTACCACTTCCTAAAATTCAGACAACCGCTAATGACTAATACTTTTTTTGAAAGTGAAAATGTATTGAAATAAAGATGAGGAGATATACATGATATTCACCCTCCTCAAAGGGGATACAAAAAGCAAAACCAGCCAAAAAATACCCTCTAGGATTCTGCAGACCTTACCAAAACCTTGCCAAACGGTTAAAAAAATCTAGCAAAACGGGTTTTGCTAATGACTAATACTTGCTAGGTTACTTCTCATACAACAACAATTGCATGCTCCACATTGTAGTTTATTATTAATCTTTATCTTTTTTTATGTTAGATGTTAATGGGCATTTAGTTGAAAAAAGGTGGATTAATAGAAAGTGAAAAGGATGGGAAGACAAATATGCATATAAATGTTGCGCTGCACGATTCGGCGTGAGTCTTTTTAATACATTGATTGATTATATTAAATTTTTTAGACTCCCCTAAATCATTAGGTTTATTTTGTTAAAATAAGAATGAAAATTGCAGAGGCAATCAACTGGTGTGTACACTTTGAGGCTTATACGCAGACCAGATGGTGGTGTACTTAAGCCAAGAAAATAACGAAGAAATTTTAGTTGTGATAGTTCATCCGTGTAAGACCAAAAACTTGTGATGTTGATGATGAAGTTCGAGGTTGGGTACACAGTTGAAAGGAACCATGTTTGGTAGAAGCATATTAGGAATTGAGCGTTAAGTAGCTTAAGTGTAAGTTCTGAAGACCTTGCAACTGAGATTAATTCAAGGTGCAATGATGAAAATACCAAGTGCACAAATTATTTTGGGATATAGTCAGTCAAGGGCGCCAATTTTTTCTAGGTAAGTTCTTCTTTTCTATGTGAGATTCATATACATACTCCATAGTAAAGTTATTTGGATATCTAAGTAAAAACCTTTTCCTGGCTTAAAAAAACGCAAAACAAATCCGCCAGAACTCCAAGATGAATAAACTTCCAAGAACATCCACTAAACTCATCGACTTCAGGCATGACAACACCAGTGTGAAGCAGATTCAACAATTTTTATATTTAAAATGAATTGTATTCTTTTAATTCATGATTCTTCTTTTAGTAAATCTATAAAAATAACTAAGAATATGAAAAAATACACATGATAAACAAAAATGAATATCTCCATGTATTTCACGGGTCACAATACTATGACTTGAATTAAAACTTCCCGAGTCAAAACCTATTTATATTTTCCATTTTTTAATGTTTTTGTGCTCAATGAACAATTATTCTATATGAAAACTACTGTTACCTCCACACAGAAAAATGAAAATTACTTTCTTTTTGGGTAAGAATTCTTTCTTTGAAGGATTCGAGTCCAGAACATTCATATCATTATGAGGTTATCTCTCTTAGGGGAAAGTTACTTTCATTCTACATGAAACAAAAAATAAAAATCTATATGAAAATTACCTAAATTCACATCAAATTTGCCTAGCTTAAAACTCTTATGTATTTTCATTTTTTCTCTCTTTTTTTACTCCCTTTTATTTCTTAGATTTCTTTTTATATGTTTATTGATTAAAATAAATAAGGATGAAAAACACACACATATATATATATATATTTATATATATATATATAATAGTTTCTTTTCTGCAAGACAAAAACCAACACATTTATCATGAAAAAGTATTTACAAATTAATATGTTCTTATATCTAAAATTAAACTATATCCTTTATTAATCTGTAAATTATCTTTTGGTCATTGTTAAAAGTACTACACGCACTCTTATTAATACCAATCATCCTAATGTGTAGCGGTAGAAAATGTAACACACTTTAAAGTGTGATACACATTGGGGATGATAATGATAGGTGTGGGCGATATTAATATCAATGTCCATTATCTTTTAATACATATAACAATAATAACACATATTTTAAAATTTTACGCCATAAAAAAATGAATATCCCCGTGCATCGCACGGGTAAAAAATACTAGTGAGAATATATAGAAAGAAAAACAATATATTGCATAAATATAGAGGTGGACCATTCAAAAGCATAGCATGAAGACTCCAGACCCAAAGATACCAACTAAGAGCAACTCCAACGCTGGTTTCTTAACCCAGCTGGAGTTGCTAAGAAACCGTATCCTATTTTTTGCAGCATTGGAGCATGCCTAGTTGGCACTTCTGGTATCTTAGCAACAGTGCAGAGTTCCTTGCACAAGGAACTCTGCTTTTTGGTTTCTTAGCATTTAAAATTATTATTTTCTCTCACTTTCTTCAACCGAATGCTCCAGAATTCAGAGGGAAAAAAACAGATTGAAGGAACTTGGAAGAAGATGAACAACAGAACTCCAAAACAACAATTTGATTACAACAAAATTCAAACTTTAAAATAAAAATTATTACTTTACAATAAAAATTAAAACTTTACCCTCATGATCTGGGTTACATGAAAAAAAATAAGGAAGAGGGAGCAAAGTGAGCAGCAAAAATTAAAGCTTGGACCACCGATCAAGCACCTTGCATGTCTGATCCAGAAGCTTGAGGGGCGATCTGGGTCTTGATTGAAGCTTTGGTGGCGGCTGGGGTAGGTTTTAGCTGCGGTGGTGGGTGTTTGGTGGTGGTGAGGTGGGTTTCGATGGGTGTGAGGTGGGTTTTGGTGGCGGTGGATGCTGCATCGTGGCCGGTGGTGGGTGTTTGTTGGCGGTTGAGGTTGTTTGTTGGCGGTGGTGGGTGTTTGTTGCGGTGGTGGGTGAGAGGAAGGGGAAAAGGAGACGCTGCAGGTCGTGGAAGAGGAAGGGGGAAAGAGGAAGGGGAAAAGAAGAAGGTGAGTGAGAGCTTGAGGAAGGAGGTGAGTGAGAGAGGTTGAAGAAGCTGAGCGTGAGAGAAGAGAGGAAGAAGAGAGGAGCGGCTAGGGTTGAGGGTTGGGTCTGAGGGTGAGAGTGAGGAAAAATAGATTATATAGTGGGTGACCGGCTGAGCCGGTCATCCCACCGGCTGGAGCCGGTTTTCTGCCCGTTTGGGCTTTTTTTTTTGAATTTTTTTAAATTGACCGGTTTGACCGGTTTTCTGACCGTTTTTTCAATTATCAGCTTCTTTACCGACCGTTTTTTCAATTCTCAGCTTCTTTACCTTATATATAGTGCAGTAGACCATTTGAAACACCAACATTTACTCCCACAATTTCTCTCTTGTCCAAAAATTCTCAAAATTCTCAAAATGTCTAATCCTTATGAGCAATATTATCCACTGCTCGACAATGAAACACCTCCTACAAGTGAAGGTTTGCAACCTTCGCCTATGTTTCCGCCACAAAACCAACCTCCGCAGATGATTCACCCGCAAAGCCAACCTATGATGGTGTTCCAACAACAAAACCAACATTCGCAGGTGATTCGCCCGCAAAGCCAACCTAAGCCGATGTTCCAACAACAAAACCCACATCCGCAAATGTATCAACCACAAAGCCAACATCCGCAGATGTGTCACCCTCAAAACCAACCTCCTCACACCGGTGGTAATGTTCAAAATCCTTCGTATCAAATGTTTCCACAATCGTTCTACCATCAAAACCAACCTCAGGGTCAAATGGGACCATATCCACCACAAATGCCTTATCCAAACAATCCACAATATTGCATGTATCCACCACAATACCAAGCACCTCCTACTGGTAGCAGCAGTAGTTCAAAAGTCTCAAGTACACAATGTGAGGCTATGCCCGATGAGCCTGAATTTTCTACTCAACGGGGTCTAGATGATATTGATCTTGAAGAATCCGGAAAGAAACGCACCAAATGGAGTGGTAAAGATAATATACTTCTTCTTCAATCATGGCTCAACGTTTCTACCGATCGGGTCGTGGGAAATGAGCAAAAGTCATATTTGTTTTGGAATAAGATTCGAGCCCAATATGAGGAGTACCGCGACGATGCCTCTCCTTCGAGGACATGGTTATCCCTGAAATCTCATTTTAATAAATTGAATGCTGATCTTCAAAAATTTGTCGGTTGCCACACTAAAGCCTTCAATCATTGGAAAAGTGGACACTCAGATAAGGACATCATGGCTACGGCGCATCAATTATATCATGTAGATACAGGTAAAGATTTCAAACATGAGAATGAATGGCGGTTGGTGAAGGATGAACCAAAGTGGAAGGGAACATTTATGACAACCAGTTCAACGAGGCAGAAGAAGTCAGTAGATGGGGTGTATGCAACATCGTCTGACCGGAGTGCATCAATCGAGGGCGACGAATATGAGGCCACACAACCAGCAACCCGCCCGTTGGGAAAAAAGAACCAGAAAAGGAAGGCCAAAGTAGGAGACACAGCTTCAAGTGATCTCGATTATGTTCCTAACTCCGAGATGATAGCCATTGGGAAAGCTAAACTGGGATTCCTTGCGAGTTTTGAGAAGCTCAAGACTGAAGAACTAGAGGTGAGAAAGGAAAAAAACAAACTTCAAAAGGCGCGGTTATTGAAGGAATACAAAGATATCCTTATGGAGGACACATCTGAAATGAACGAGGTGCAGTTAGCAACGCATCAGCGCCTAGTTGAATTCGCCATGAAAGAACTAGGAATGTCTTAATTCTTGTTGTTGTCTTTCTTAGCGTGTGCCAATGTTGTGATTTTAGCATTTCTACTTATTGATTCTGCATTAGTGTTGTAATTTTAGCATTTCTACTTATGTGTATTGCATCAGTGTTGTAATTTTAGCATTTCTACTTATGTAATCTGCATTAATGTTGTAATTTCAGTATTCGAATTTTTCTTAATGTGTGTACTGCGTTTCTACTTATGTGTTCTATATAGTCGTTGGGGAATATAGTCGTTCGAGAATATAGTCGTTGGGGAATATAGCCGTTGGGGAATATAGCCGTTGGGGAATATAGCCGTTGGAGAATATAGCCGTTGGGGAATATAGCCGTTGGAGAATATAGCCGTTGGGGAATATAGTCGTTGGGGAGCCGTTGGAGAATATAGCCGTTGGGGAATATAGCCGTTGGGGTATATAGCCGTTGTGGAATATAGCCGTTGTTGTTTCTCTTATTTATACATGTCATATTTCATTCATCTCAACATTCAAGAGTTGTTTTGTCCTCTCATATCGTCTTCCTCCTATCCAATTATACTGATAGTTTCTCATTGTGTCATAGAATGGATCCAAACAATATGGCCGACTTGGACATTTACGACGTTGTCATTGACGAACTTATCAATGACACGACTATAGAAGATATGATGCAGGAGGAGATGGAGTTTTATCAACGACGTGCCAACACCGTTAGGCCCAAGCGAACAAGAAAGGTGATAGAGAGAGATCGTGAAGCTGGGAACGAGCGGTTGTGGAATGACTACTTCTCCGAAAATCCTGTGTACACGGAAGAGCTTTTCCGACGAAGGTTTCGAATGCGAAAGCATGTGTTCCTCAGAATTGTAGGGGCCCTTGGGTCTCATGACCCGTACTTTTTAATGTCTGTCGATGCAGTTGGAAGACAAGGCCTGTCACCATTACAAAAGTGCATCACCGCTATTCGTATGTTGGCGTACGGATCACCTGCTGACAGTGTTGACGAGTACGTTCGAATTGGTGAAAGTACTGCAATTGAGTGCTTAAAGAATTTTGTGGAAGGTGTGTGTGCAGTATTTGGTGAAACATACTTGAGGCGCCCGAACCAGGAAGACATTACCCGCTTACTTCAATGGGGCGAGTCTCGTGGATTTCCAGGTATGTTGGGTTCTATTGATTGTATGCATTGGGAATGGAAGAATTGTCCAGTTGCGTGGAAAGGTCAATTCACCCGAGGTGATCATGGAAAGCCCACAATCATGCTTGAAGCAGTGGCATCACAAGACTTGTGGATTTGGCATGCATTTTTTGGCATTGCAGGTTCTAACAATGACATTAATGTGCTAAATCAATCTCCGGTTTTCAATGAGGTTTTGAGTGGAAATGCTCCCATGGTGAACTTTAGCGTGAATGGAACAATGTATAACATGGGATACTATCTAGCAGACGGTATCTATCCCCCGTGGGCTACATTTGTGAAGACCATCTCAATGCCGCAAGGAGAAAAAAGGCAAAAATTTGCGAAAAGACAAGAAGGAGCAAGAAAGGACGTTGAACGTGCATTCGGCGTTCTCCAATCTCGGTTTGCAATAGTTCGTGGTCCATCACGCTTTTGGCATCCGAATGAGATGAAGTCAATAATGTATGCTTGCATCATATTGCACAACATGATTGTTGAAGATGAGCGCAACACGTACCGAGGTAATTTTGTTTATGATCAGGTCAATAATGACATATTGGATGCTGAAGTAGTAAGTGGTCCTATTCCCGCTTTTAGAAATATCTTGGAAAGAAGAGCACATCAAATTGATAGGTCAATTCATCACCAGCTTCAAGCAGACTTGGTGGAGCATATTTGGCAGCTTCCCGAAAACGAGAATAATGAAAATTAACCTTCAAGTGTTATTATGTATTTCATTTCAAATGTATTGTTGCTTATTTTTCATTGTCATGTATTTTCTTTCGTCTTTATTTCTATCATTCAATAAAATTGTTTTTGCTAGAAATAACACAATGTACTTTTTTATTTTTGTTTCAAGTTAACATGCCGATATTTAAATTTAATTGTTTTAAATATTAAGTAAAATTAAATTTAAATTAAATTCGTATTAATTTTAATTAAATTATTTTTAAGTTGAAGTATTGATTTAGTATTAAATTTTAAATCTAAATTGGGTGAAAATAAATATTATTAATTTATGTTGTATGGTGGGACACGGGTGGGACCCTTCAAATAGTAATTTAAGAAACCATGGGTTGGAGCAAAATCTGCTTCAGTTTCTTAGGAGTTTCTTAAGTCTGATGTGGCAGACAGGACCCACAAAAATAGTGCTGAATAGTGCTGAATAGTGTGTTAAGAAACCAAATAAGAATTTTGGGGTTGGAGTTGCTCTAAGTAAAAAGAGAAAAACGTAAAAGGTTTAAGAAAAAATGCAAGAATTGGTGTATCAGACGAAAAATTGTACGCCAGTCGAAGACTGTGACTTTGACACTAAAAACAATAAAAGAAACACACAATGAAAATATATAGAAAAAAATAATATATTGCATACATGTAAAGGTGGACCATTGAAACAAAAGCAAGAGAAAATTTAATATTAATAATATTGCATCTGAAGTGAAATACCTATTGCTAACATCATAATCTTAATGATTTCTTGGAAATAATAAAGATATAAAATATTATATTTTAATAATAAAATATTATTTTAAATATTATATTATAATGTACTCATGAAGTGGAGCACACTTAAATTGAACTTTAGCTTTATATGTTATCTTGAATGTGTAAGGACCAGATAAGCATGACTATACAGTAATGCTTCACTTTTTATGTCATCTGGAAAGTGAGTGTCATACACCCATACGTTACAACATAAGGGTATAGAGTAGAGCCCTTGCATGTTGTGTGAGTCTACACTCACTATAAAAATATTGGCTATTATTAACAGTATTACCAATATTACGAATTCATCGGTATTATTTGTTGTTACTGACGGCTTAATCAACAATAATGCTTGTTTTTAGAAAGAAGAATATAAAAAATACTGACGTTTATGGCCGTCGATAAATGGAGGGAAGGCTTGATAAAAAAAAAACAATTGGCGTGAAAATTTGGCAGAAAATGTTACTGACGACCTTAGCCAACAGAGCCATTTTATGATGGCGCCATTTTATGATGGCTTAGACTACATGTAAAGATGCTACCTAATCGATGCAATTATTTCACTGCCCATTAACCGTTGGTAATTTTTATATTTGATAGGTTAAGTCGTCGGAAACCTATATATTGAGATCTTGGTCATCATTTTCATCACGTATCACTTCGCTTCTCTTTTGTAGGCCCGACGATTAGCAATATTCGATTGACATATGTGTTTAATGGCGGTTTTCAACCATCGCTAAATGGGAAGTGTTAAAAAAACATTTTTCTCGCAATGTCAAGCTGCCTCTAAATCCTCATGCGTATTTTTACACAACTTTTGTGGCTGATTGACATAGTCATAAATATGTTGTTTTTACACTTCACATTAGAGGCTATCAAAACGCACCCTTAAATGCATATGCTGATATAATTTGTGTATCATTAGGGTTCGTGAGCCAATATTGTTAAAATTATTAGATTCTAATATATGTCGTTAGCAATTTCTAGTCACCTGTATGATTTTAAGAAAAGAAAAGAGTCATCATTATAGAAAGGAAATTTCTACATTATTTATCAAATTTATCAAAATAGTTTAATTTCTCAATTGAAAAATGAATTTATTCGACATCTTCAGGTTTTTTTATAAGAACAGATTAAATTAAACCAAACACAAGGGGTGCTTGAATCCGATATACAAGATAAGAAAAAACATAATGTAAAAAGCTAGCAGCACAAAATATATTCGACATCATTATGTAACTTTACCAGCTAAAAGTAATTGGAAATATAGGAGTACACATTTTTATTTCTTTATAGATGACTTCAAACATGGTTTCAATATATGAAGTAACTCCCATCTAATGACTTTAGAAAAGTTGACCTTTGTCTAAGAAGTAAGAACCTTATAGAAAATTTAATTTTTTTTTTTTAATTTTTTTTGCATGTACAATTGCCATCACCATGACAATTTCTTTAGTATTTTCTATCCGAAAGTTCCACTTTGTAAAATACATACCACGATAGATGATCATTCATTCTTTTAACTTAATTTTTCTAGATTGACTGAGATGATTAAAAATTAAAGATATAAAATTTTTAATTTCATTGAGAATATTTTATTGAAATTGCTTACTCATCCTCCAACCTTTCAAAATCCATAAAGTTGTCAAGTTTATACTGTTTATTATCATTAGGCGCACTAGAGGAATTTGGTTTTATGTATTCCTGTGTAATATTGGAGGAGATTATGCTCATTTTTTGTAGTTATGTTTGTACAGTCAACCATTTCATCTAATAAAACTTTTTCTTTAAAAAAAATCACACTATCATACTTAAATAATATATCGGAAGATTTTATATTAAAAAAAGACACATAATTAGGGATGACAATTTCCATCCGAAGATGGAGATCCTCGTGGGGACTGCCCTGTTTGAGGCCCCGATCTTGGGGAATTTTTCCCCGTGGGGATGGGGACGGGGATGAAAATACCTCCAATAAGAATTTGGGGACGGTGATGGGGATCGCTCTCCCTTCCTTGTGGGGTCCCCGCCCTGTATATATAAGTAAAAAATACAATAATGTACTTCCAAATATTGAATTACCTACGATAAAGACTTCACATTTTTTATGAGTTAAATGCTTGAGAGAATATACTTCCCATTTTAAATGAGTTGAATTTTGTACTTTACGTTTTAAATTGATTATTTAGTAAACTTCGCATATTGTGTGATAAATTTCATTTAATATTATTTTAACTTTGTTATATATTCGTATGGAATTTGATACAGTTGCATTATCACTTGTATTTTTTAAATTTATTACATTAACTTATGTATTTTATATATTTAATTTAAAATTTTGATGACATATTGGGGATCCCGTGGGGACCTGTGAGGAGATACAGAACGGGATGGGGTGAAAATTCATCCCGCCATGAGGAATGAGGATGGGGAGTGGGAAGGCTCTCCTCGCCCCCGCCGGCGAGGGTGCCATCCCTACACATAATCACTTTCAATAGAGCAAATATATTTTTATTTTATCAATAAGGACAAAATTGGACAATAAAGAGTATTTATGACTCCAATTTGTTTTTCTTCACATTTTCGTTTTATCCTTTTGGCCTCTTTAACCAAACCAAATTTCATATTTCTTCAAATTTTAAAATAAAAGTCTCCAAAAATCATGATGAAGACTTATTGAAGTGAAAAATCATTGATATAACAAATATACAGATTAATAAAACAAGTAGACAAGGCAAGAAGTGATGGTCATGACAAAAGCTTTGACTTTCTTCTGAAGGAGCTTGTGTTGATGCTTCAGCAGGACTATTCTGGTTACTCAAAGTGTCTGGTATCTCCTCAGTCGCTCCATGAACATTTTGTGCAATGGAATGACAAATTTCACATGTCCTATTAAAAATTAAAACAAGAAAATATATTAGAAAATGTAGAAGTATGAAATTGAATTAGATTGTTATGCTTTTCTATTTTTGGTTTTTGTTGCTTTTCTTATACCTAAAGCTCACTTGGAAGAGCATGTTTCCAAGACTACCTTATTATTAATTTGATTCTCTTTTCTAAAAAAAAGAAGTATGAGATTGAAGAGAATGTTTTTTTATAAGCAATTGGAGAGAAGGTATTTAGAGTTGGACTTAAATTTTGCAAATCAATGGGAGTATTATTTTCCGATGTATAAAAGAAAAGAGAAGATATTTACATAAATCAAAATAGTTCTAGTAGGTGTCATCAAACTCTTGCTTTTAATACTCATTCCGCAACCCCAACTGACACATAATTATACAGTTCAAACAATCATTTAAGGTAAGCATTAAAATGTTAGTAACAATTAACTTTTTGGCATCAAAGAATTTCTAATGCAACAAAACCAACAAAAAAAAAGTATCAATTTTCTTATTTATTTCGCACACCTATGAAAATTTGTCATATAAATCAAGTTCAATATCCAAATTAGAAATGATAAAATTTTACACTTACCTATCCCCCTTAATGTTGAACCAAGTTTCTGCACAATTCTTGTGAGCAATAGATAAATCATCCTTACAAGAGCAGCCCAAGGTGATGGAAGCTTCAAGCTCCTGACCATCATCACTCTCCAAACCCAGGTGACAAATTCTGCAATTCTTCTCTACCTTAATTTCTGGAACCTCACTTTCAATTTCCACCTCTTCTAATGAATCAGTAACAGAAGATACCCTCCGAGAATCAGCGCCATTTCCGATCTCATGATTGAAACCACAAGCATTGTTGTAATTACCATATGTGATCACATTTGTAGAATATAAATGATAATGGTAGGAACCATCACCAACATCATAGAAGCACATGCTTGTGTCACTTCCAATCATAGAATGGTGGTGCCATCCTTGCTCCAAATCCATGTTAGATATTTGTGTAGCTGATAGTTTCAGAGACCTAGAAGAGAAAGAAAGAAGAAAAAAAACTTCCTTAGGGGATGAGACAGAGCATGAAACCCCTAAGTTTGCATCTTTGTGCTTTTCATATCTCTATCAAGAACTTCCTTTAATAGAATGGATATATATCTACTCTGCAGAGTTGGTGAAACCAGAGCATGAAGGCTCCAAAGCCAAGGATGCCATCTTAGAAAGAAAGAGAAAGGCAACCCTTAATACGTAAGAAAAACGCAAAAAAATGGCATGCGACAAAAAATATTACGTTTTCTGAAGGCGCAAACTACAACACTAACGACAAGGGAAAAAAGTGTGATGACAACATATAGAAAAAATCAATAATAAAATTTAATATTAATAAAGTTGTGTTTGAGTTGAAGTTACCGATTATGTGATATATCGGTGGACCACATTTACCAACCAATGGTGATACCGTGATATTCACTAGTTTATGGGCTACAGTTGGTAGCAGGTAAAAACCGCCACAAAGTGCAAATGTCCCCAGTGTCGTCGAAAAACTGGTATGCATAATTTTTTTTTTTTTTTACCAACCATGTAAATAATGAATAAGAATATTAATCATCGACAAGATCAATAGTTTATTGGGAAAATTTTAATTACAAACTATAATAATCGAATTCCAAGAGACCCCCAAATTTGTTTTTTCTATTTCTGGTGAAATTTGAATCAATAGTTCAATTCTTCACCCTTCACTGGAATTGGTTGATTAAAACACACTTGAGATAGCAAGTTTCCAACCAACACCATATCATGACAAGAAGAAAAGAAAAGAAAAAACCCACCCCGGAACACCGTTGGATTCATTGAAGGTTCAATTGTTTTCTGAACTTGAATCACTCCATCTTGCAAAGTTCCCCTCTTCCTCTGCTTATTTATATTTTCTTCCTCCGCAATGTAGCCATCAAACTCGTGTAACCTGTCTAAATAAACATACAATGACAATGCTCACATCTTGGCTTTGTTCTTAACTGACTCAAGATCACGTTCGCAAGTCTCTGATGCCCTAACATGGGGTCAAGTCAAAGAGGTGCAAGAAAGACTTGCAATCAAGGACGACCATCGTGTTAGGGTTCATGCTGTGGAACAAAATGAACTAGGGCATTACAACAAAGAAAAATACTAAATGTTATGATACAAAACCCAAGAAGTATTTTAGTTATCAACTATCCCTCATGATCTCCTCCAAGTAACATAGTTAGCGTTGCCACATCATCATGCAACTTTTCTTCGTAACATATAACATTGTTGTTACAACAGCTTAAAATTCCTTCAACTTAAATTAATTTAAGTAATTTTCCCCCTACAATAGTCATGTGTAAGGAATTGCAGGTTCTCAAGTCAAGTCCTAATTAGTCAACACCAAGAAAACAAAAATAAGTGTTCTTTTAACTCATGAGCATATCCTACTTCTACCTAGCAAATCCATTTACATTATTACAATGATTCACATAGCCTACAACAAGCACATTTGCAGGGCAAACAGGTTGATATCAGTATAGCCTTCATGGACTACTGATAATTTATTCAGCACTCTAATGGCCACTATGTACCTGAGATCCATTAGATAGTACCCTGCCAGTTGTGTCACCCACCATTTTTGCGTTGCTACTCTCCAATCCACTTTTAAGCCAAGCAAGGTTACTGATGTCTGCAGCTATTGCAGCCAACTCAAAACTTGGGAAAGATGGGGGTTCTGAAAATTCAATGAATTCTGGTCCCAGCAAAGAGCTTTTCGAGTTTTTACCATTGGGAGCAGCACAACATCCATGGCCACACTGGCAAGGCACTGACTGGTCACCATAAATTCCTTCAAGCATTTTACACAGTTCAAAGTCTGGTTTTGATGATTGTAACATGGGACCTTGCATAGGAACAGGTCTTTGAACTGATGTTGAAGGCTGTAAACCATTGGAAGAGTGATATACACTAAAAGCACTTACACGTGCTACCGGCCGAACAAGGGTTGGTGGATCCTTGACTTCATGGTATAATTGAACCTCAGTCTGAGCTTTGTCTTCACATTTATCATCGATGATCTCCATAGAACTGACATCTCTTCCCTCTGAGGATTTTAAGGAATTTACATCTCCACATGATAGAGTTTCTTCTGATGATGCTTTGGCTTTGTCCAAGCTAAGGTCTTCCACCATGTTTCCAGATTCTAACTTAATCTTATCATGTTCAACTCCCCGACGCCTCAAAGTAGAATTCCAGTGGTTCTTAATGGCATTGTCTGTTCTTCCAGGAAGAATCTTGGCGATGGCTGCCCATTTGTTCCCATGGATTGCATGAGCAGCAACTATAATCCGATCCTCCTCATCTGAAAATAAATGTATTATGTTGTCTAGATTTTCAGGAATGTGGAACAATAAGATTTAATAGATCAGTTTCGAAGCAAATATAAATGTTCTAATTCTAATCCAGACAACATTGCATGCTGGAAGCTAGCTTACCATCATATTTCTACATTAATTTTATTTTATAATGCCTTGAATCATAAGATAATGTAGATTGTAGACAGCTATTATTTGTTCCTGTTGGCAATTTCACAAAAAAAAATAGAAATAATAATAATAATACCAAGCAAGGGGACTTACTTTTAGCTGCAGATTGCAGAAAACACATTTGTGGGACAATAAACGGATAGTAAAGAGCTCTAATACTATCATAAGGGATCAGAATTTTTCTTCATATACCACTTTATGTAGACTGATATTCTAAGAAGGAAAAAAAAAACATTGTTCTCAGCATTTTTTTTATTGCAGATGCTGACCAGTAGCGTACAAAAGAATACTTTGGATTTGAGTTATGTAAAGAATTTGACAAGGAATTCATTAATCTCATTATTTCTCAAAGGCCAGATTTATTTGATTCTTGTTTATTTACTTTTGTTATAGGAGAGTACTCTCCTTAAGTTAGAGTATGATTTGGGTCTTAGATTTGTAAAGAGGTTTCACCCTTGGAAGGGATTCTCTCATGAAAGAAGGTTCTCCATCTTGTGAATCCATTACAATTGTTTTTCCTATCCCTCTCTCTCTTTACCTCTTCTCTCTTCTTGTCTATTTCCCAATTTTAAATATTCAAAAATACCAAAAAAATATTCCTTTTCTCCTCCTTTTACCTTGTGGCTGCTGTTAGGGTTTTCTAAGTCCTAACAAAGCCAGTGTGTTAAGAAAGTTCAGAAATGAAAATCAGGGATTTCTATCCATATCCATTAGACAGTAGATGTGAAGGTTCACATAATTATTAAACCTTCCATAGCTGAAACGGTAAAAACATAAAAAACATTAACTCAGTTAAAATAGGAGAAACTTTAAAAGCACAAAAAGCTAAATGACAGACATAACAACCCAATCCGATATAACTAGTCCTCATCGTGTGCAAGCCTGCCAATAGCTTTGAGTCATATGCTGCTGAAGTTGCTTATAAACCAGATTTATCAGAGGCATAATAACAAATTAGGTCCCAAACTTAAACTAGCAAACGAGTTCGTTTAATTTTTCAAGTTTCTAAATTATCCAATTTATATTACCTAATTTGATTAATACGTCATTTTTGCCATTATAATTTCAGAAATCACAAAAAATTAAGACAAAAGTCATTAAGTATTCATATCATGGAGTATTTGGTTCCCAAGATATTTATCATTATCTCAATCCTGGGCTGTAACAATTCTGATCTGACCTGCCAGATGTCTCATCGAATGAACAGAGGATAACAGCTTTAAAAAATTCGGTCGGGTACTTGAAGAAGATAACTCATAACAGTGATTACGGGGTTCAATCATGTACCCTGGCCTCTAATGTGATGGAGATTCAGAAGATGGATGGTATGGTATATAAGGAATGAGGAACCACGGTGTTAGCCTTGAGGTGGAAGAAGTCAGTGAACAACCCACTTATGAGATGCCAAAGTTGCAGGTAAACAAGACAAAGTAGAGTTACAACTGCAAATTGATTTTGAGTCCTTCTGCTATGAATGGAAATCCTGAGCAAGGAAGATTGAATTGACTAAATTGATGGCAGCAACCCGGTGGGTTGGGTAGTCCAAATGCAGAGATTCTTCAGCAGCAACTCGGGTTAATGAGCAGCCATGAGCTGGTTCCAGTTCTTGAGGAAGAAAAAGCTAGACTTTGGACGAAAATTTGACAGTAGCTAAGGTTCAAAGATTCCTTAATACATAACAGAGAATCTTGGTGTCATTTGATTTGATTCATGTAGAAAACTCCACCTAGAAGGAAAGGCTCAGTTGTTGGTAATGTTGTATAGTTTGAAGGTTTTGGAAAAGGAGTCTAGGCAGAGTGTACCAAGATTGGCCACCTTGGTGACAGACTATTTGAAAACTGTATCAACAGTCAGTCAGTTGGAACTTAGATTACAGGACAGTGTATCTAAACAATACAAGAGAAATAATAGAGGGAGGTTACAGACTTGGAATAGGAAATTGGAGAGCCAGAAAACCAAGGGCATGTTTGATTGCAGTTTTTGAAAACTGTATTTAAAAACCGTTTTCAGAAACTGTTTTTGAAAATTGTTTTTCAATAAAAAACTGATTGATTTAGATGTTTTCCAACACTTAAAAAATTGTAATTTAAAAATTAAAAACTGAAACAGAAAACATCTTTTAGCTGTTCTGGTATTAGAGTTTTAAAAACTGAAAATGAGAACTGTTGCCGAAAACAGTTTTTAAAAGCAAACATGTTTTTCAATTTTTCAGTTTTTAAAAACAGAAAACAGTTTTCAAAAACTGTAATCAAACAAACCCCAAGTCTCTCAAACACCTGAGAATTAGAGAGAGAGAGTGGGGGAGGGAGAGAGTTCATCATTATTGCTATATGATTCTGTATCGCATTGATACTTGTCATAAAACAATTATCTCAAAAGCTAAAGCTCTTGGGTAAATGACACATGACTGATTTAAGATTTTATATTATATTTCTAGCATGCTCCCCCACGCAAGAACTTGAAGCTTGGACAGTGCACATGCCCAATGCTCTCTTTCTAGAACTCGAGTTAGGCCTAACTCTACCCCCAAAAGCTAGTTCAGGGGCGAGGGTTTCTCTACCACTTATAAACACTTATTAGGTCATATCTCTAGTCAATGTGGGACTTTTCAACAATACTAATCCATGACCAGGATTGTTTTTGCAATAAAATCAATATGTTCATCACTTCATCCTATGTCGGGTCCAGCTCTATCACTAGGCAGCTAATATAGCAGGAATATGTAAGGAAGAAGGGAAGAGGTTAGATGTTTTCAGTGCAGCCAGCCATTTGGTCCCATGAACAAGTTCTAAGAAAACAATATGAGGGTTACAGTTTTGGCAGAATATGAATAGGTGGATGTGAATAGGAAGATTATTAAGATGGAATACCAGGTAGAAGTACAGTGGGATTGTGGGAAGGATGTTTTAAGTTGCAACAGTCAAAAGCTAGTTCTCCGATTTCAACCTTCAAGACTAGATGGAACTTAAGGGGATAGCATCAATGGGCCTGGAGTCGTTGGTTAGAGCAGTTATAGAATTGGTTGAGCAGTTGTAAAAAGTAGGCATTTAAGCTAAATAGGATGAGAGGGTTAGAGGAAGAGGCATTCAAATTTGGTAGTCTTGGGAATCAAGTAGTGGCCCAGTTACAAAATGGGAACTACCTGGAATCCTTTGGCCTCTGTGATTCAGTAAACCATTATAGAAGTGCTTTTTCTATTCTTCTCTGATACTCTGCTCTCTTTCTATGAATTGACTAGTTACCTGTGCCACTTGAGATAAGGCTTAGGAATGAATTCCTTTAACTTGTTGATGGGATGTCATTTTAGCAAGCTCACCACATATTAGTAATGTAAAGTCAAAGAATACATCAAACAAACCATAATTACAAATTCGATTTCCTATTTTCAAAATCAAACATCACAAAAATGGACCAGAAGAAAAATCCACTAGCTGCAAAATACAAGGTTTCATGGTTTTAAATGGTCTAAGTAACTGCACTCACAACATCAAGGTTTTTGTAGTCTCGACAACCACATCACTACCACAAATGCAACCACATTGGCTGCAATTGTCCAGGATATAAAAATTGTGACTGACATAAGGACAACGACAATTGGAATTTAAAACCTTTCAAGGTTCTAGAAGCCCAATTGGTGAAGGTCCAGAATATTCAGTTTATTGTTTTCTAAATATGTTGCTACCAAGGGGCCATTTGGAGCATCAGACACGTGGAAACAAAACAGGCTCTAACCCTATTTACAGTTAGGGGTCTCTTCTTATGACTGCGCAATCCTCCTGTTCAATGACAAAATTTGCATGTCCTACTAGCCGGATTGGTTCAAGTGCAAGACACGAGAGCATGGACGGAACCACATGCATTCATTACAAATGGGTTAGTCGCCCCCGGGAGAAAAAACTTTTGTTAATAGAATAGTATTTGTCCCCTTCAAAATTTTATACTACATTCTTCAATTAGTCATTGTTGATTTTGTTTGATGTGTTAAATCTCTATACCTAATTTTTCTGGTTCCTAAATCCCTCTACCCAAATTTTCTGGTTTCCTCCAAGCAAGAGAGAGGAGAGACCTCTTGTCAAACATGAACCACATGACAATGGTCAATGGCAAGAAACAAGAACACCATTCAGCAAGTAATCTAGATACAGTAACCACCACCACCACCACCATCCCAATAACCTAACACTTGATAATTGATCAAGTAACAAGTAACATCTAGGTGAAAGGCATTACTTAACACTAATGATCAACCAAGGAACAACAATGTACACTGAGAATCGAAATGCACTACCAAATTCAAAATAGATAAGAACTTCACAACAGAATCAAATTCCAAGGAAACTAGTTAGTTACGCACCGGTGAAGGGCTTGCGCTTGACGGAAGGGTCGAGCTGATTGCACCACCGGAGGCGGCAAGACTTGCCGGATCTTCCGGCGATCCCGCGAGCGATGAGGCTCCAGTTTCTGGCGCCGAACTTGCTCACCAGTTGGCTCAGAATGGCGTCTTCTTCCGGAGACCAAGGACCTTTCACTCTGTCTCTGCAGCCGCCTTCGCTGCTGCCACCTTCGGCTAACCCCGGCATCCCCTCGTCGCCGCTTCCGTCGGCGGCTTCTTCCGGTTCCATTTCTGACGTCAGTTGACAAAGAGAAGAGTGAGAAAGAGAAAGACAGCGAGTAGAATTGTACGCGCCAATGTCTCGGTACTTTTTAACATCAAGTGAGTGACACTGTGGAGTCAGGGGTTAAGGAACATGCCCATGTGTCCCCTTCAATTACAATTTTATCCTCCAATCTATTAATTTCTCCGTTCCTATTTATTTATAAGACCTAAATGCGAGGGCATAAATTGAAAAACAATAATAAATGTTTCTTAAACTTTGTAAGAGCATCTCCGATGCAAGATTGGTAGTTGAGTTGTTTAAACACTATTTTGGTGGGTCCAAAATCTCGCTCCAGTCACGATTGCTTATTTTACTTTTAGTTGAGCACTACTATATCTCATATATTTATATTTTTTATGTTCATGTAAGCATGATTTAAATTTAAATATTGATAACAATATAACATTTAAATTATATTATCTGACATTTAAATCATGCTTCTTTAAAAAACAATTAAATCATGCTCAAATTTTCGATAACAGTATAACAAATTTTGTCAAATATAACAAATTTAATATATTTCAATTGATCTTATTAATTTTAATTTGGGCCAAAATCCATTTAGCATTAACCAAAAATAATTCATTCAGTTGTTTCTCCAAAAAAAAAAACCCACTTTTCTCCCCAAATTAAACCTAAAACCAAATAACCCCTAATCCTCACCATTCTTATATAAAAGAACATTAATATTTTTATTTTAGGTCTTATAAATAGGAACAGAGGGAATATCATTTAATTCTCTATGATGCTACCCAATACAAATCAAGGGTAAAAAGAAAAGATTATTTAACTTTTTATAAAACCAATACAATAATTAATATATTTACATTTTTTCTTAATAAGCGTAATTTTTTAGAATATGTCTTATATTTAGAAACGGATGAAGTATGATTTAGTCATTTAGGGATGATATTGGGGCGAGGAGGGAGCGGCGGTTCTCATAGGGATCTCTAATGTATTATTAAAAATTAAATTAAATGACTATTAATACTACAAGTGGTATCAAAGCATGTTGTGATGCTTCAGGCCTTAGAATTAATCTTTCAAAATCTAAGGCTATGGCATCTTGGTGTGTGGACAGTGCTCTTAAAGAGCGGATCTCCGCTGTTACTTCCATTCCGTTCACAAATAACATTGGTCCTTATTCACCTCGGTCGGGTTCGCAAGGAGGACTTTGGTTTCATTATTGATCGGGTGACCTCACGGTTAGCCTCTTGGAAAGCTAATCTGTTGAATAAGCCGGCGCGCATTACGCTTGCGAAGTCTGTTTTGTCAGCTATCCCAGTTTATGTGATGCAATTGAACTGGTTACCTCAAGCTGTGTGTGACCAGTTGGATGCGGTGGTTCGCTGGTTTGTTTGGGGTAATGGGCAGACGAATGGTATCCCCTTGGCGGCTTGGGACAAGGTGACTCGGGCTAAGAAGCATGGGGGTTTAGGCTTGCGGTGGGCTAGGGAGAATAATGTTGCCATGCTAGGCAAGCAGGTTTGGAGCTTGGTGCAGCAGGATGATAAGTTTTGGGTGAGTATTGTCCGTGCCCATCATGTTGCTGGTCCAGCTTTGCTTTCCTGTGCACCTTCGGAGGGTTCTTATTTTTGGAGATCCATGCTCAAGGCTCGTAACTTGTTGCGGAATGGCTACGGTGTCAGAGTTGGGGATGGCAGCTTATCTTTCTGGTTCTCAACTTGGTCACCGCTGGGTCGTTTGTGTGACAGGGTCCTGATTGTTGATATTCATGATATGGATTTGTCTTTGAGAGATGTGTTCTCGACGAGAGTGTTTAACCCGCTGTTACTGTATACTACGCTACCTCCTGAGGTTAGCAATTTCTTGTTCACCTTAAAACACATTTTCTTTGATACAGGTACTAGTGATTGTCTTATTTGGAAGCCTAATTTAAATGGGGAGTACACTGTCAAAGAGGGGTACAAGTGGTTGTCTGGTCTTGATGCTATTGTTACTGACGCTGGATTAGTTGGGGAGCGATGGAGCTCCGTCTGGAAGGTGCGTGCCCCTGAAAATATCCGTCTTTTCCTCTGGCAAGTTCTGCATGATGCACTCCCCACTTGCTCTCTGCTTGTTAGACACAACCTGGCTGTGAATGGATTGTGCCCCAGGTGTAGCATCGGTGAGGAGACAATTCTCCATTGCATCAGGGACAGTGTCGCCGTCAAGCCTATTTGGCGCGAAACTGGTTTCGTGTTGCCACAATCTTTCTTCGCATTACAGACCTTCGGTGATGTGCTGCAGGAGTTCGATGGGTTTGGTCTGATCATTGTCTTGGCCACAACATGGGTATTTTGGAAGGAGCGATGTCGCTTTGTGTTCTCGGCGCAGCCTCTCGTCGTGCATAAAGTGGTGCGGGAGGCCCGAGAACTGTGGCTGGTTATTGCTGATGTCTATCGCCGTGAGGTTCCCCCTCATGTGCAGCGGTGGGTTCGTTGGCAGTCTCCTAGGGAAGGCTACGTTGCTCTTAACACTGACGGGAGTTCGCTTGGTAACCCGGGAGCCGCTGGCATTGGTGGTGTTGTGCGTTCAGGGGATGGCAACTGGATCCTGGGATTCGCAGGCCATGTTGGTGAAACAGACAGTTTATGTGTTGAGCTGCTAGCTATTCTCCGTGGGCTTACAACGTGTTGGGACCGTGGCCATAGGTTTGTTGATTTGTTTTCTGATTCTCTGGTCGCTTTGAGTTTGATTCGGGAGCCCCATCCTGTGTTACACCAATATGCTTCCATTATTGGTCAGATTAAAGGTTTGATTCAGCGGCCATGGCGTGTTCAGTGCCAGCATATCTTGCGAGAAGGAAATGCGGTGGCGGATTTCCTAGCAAAGCAGGGAGCATCATCTATGACTGAGTTTCTGATTTGGGATACCCCCATTCAGGGTACTCTGCGCTTATTGAGAGAGGACCAAATGGGCACTTTGTTCTTGCGGGCTTAACCCTCTCCTTTTTGTTTTTGTTTTTGTAAGCTCTTGTTATCAAAAAAAAAAAAGCATGTCTCATGTTCGAATCTCATGGAAGACATTATTTGCAGTTGGGTTGGCTGACAGGCGCTAGGGGGTTTGTTGGTTAGCATCTTGCCTGTTGTGTTGCAGAGTTTAAAATAAGGCGCCAGCTGCTACGCTTTAAGGGATAAGAGGTGCCCCTCATTAACAACAGTTGCTTTTGTCGTAGTGGTAAGCGCTTGAGAACCAACACATGGTATCAGAGCCGATGACCCCGTTTGGAAGATCTTATTTGAGCTTATTTGATAACATAAGCTCTTATGTTAGTGTTTGGGAGAGTTTATATATCATAAACTGTTTTGAGCTTATTTTCATAAGTTACTCAAGATAGCTTATGAAAAAGAGTTTATGATTATATATAGCTTATTTTTTATTTCTTTCATTATAATTTTTAAAATAGCTTATAATCATAAGCACTTAATTAAGCTGTGTTTCCAAACAATGCATATGTTTAAGATAAATGGGTAAGTAAAAAATTCGATAACTTTATTTTTTTTATCTTTAATGATATTGGTCCATTATAATATAGCAAAAACTTTATCAACTGACCAAGGTGAATCCTCGAAAACCATGAGCACGATGAGTTCATTACTTTTTCAGATGGGGATGCATGGGATCCTGGGTCTTGGCTGAGTTCCAGGTGGCAACCGCCGAGGCAAGGGATTGTTAAGCTGAACGTGGATGAAAGTTTTTGGGAGCAGGATCGTTGTATGGGGGCGGGTGGCTTGATTCGGGATGATCAAGGCAAATGGTGGTCCGGTTTTTATGCTCACCAAAGAGGGGGGAATGCGTTAATTGCAGAAGTTACTGCACTGTTGATAAGCCTGAAGCTGGTGTGGGATCGGGGTCATCCTCATGTCATGGTGGAGGTGGACTGTGGGGAGCTGCTGCAGGCGATGGAGGATGAAGAGAACTGCTGTTTTCTGCCCATCTTGAACGTCATCTGCAGCTTCAAGACCAGGGATTAGAGCTTGAGCATTCATGTAGCTCGTTGAGAATGCAATGCGCCAGCGGATTCCCTCGTCAAGACAGGAGTTCGATCAGCTTTGGTGGACGTTTGCTTCTTGGAAGACCCTCCTCCAGATGTTGAAACGCTAGTCCTTATGGACTTTTTGTTTGTTCGTTAGTTTTTGTAGCTTTGTTAGTTTTCAGATGAAGCAAAGAAAAAAAGAGAAAAAACAATCCTAGCCAATCTTTTACCCACTCATTTTAGCGTTGGTAATATATTAAAATAAAATCAATTTTTATATGAATTTTATAATCACTTTTTTCTTTTTTCTTGTTATCACTCTTTTGATCTACCGACGGTGTAAAGTTTTTTTACACCGTCAACCAATCAGATTTCAAGGATGTGAGAAAATCTTTCTTTTCATTTAATTTCTTTAATTGACATGTCACATCCTTGAAATCTAATTGGTTGACGGTGTAAAAAAACTTTACACCGTCGGTGCATTAAAATTAAACTCTTCTTCTAAACATACACAGACGGGTCCTTTTCTTTTTTCGTCAATGGGATAGGTGCTACCGAGGTAACATATGGCCCTATTGGAATTGGTGAGGTTGTTTTATTTTTGGTCCAATTGATGGGGTAGTTAGAAATGACCTTAAAATTGTTCTGGGCCGGCTCTCATAAATCATTGGGCAGTGTGTTTAGAGGCTTTTGATGGAAAAGTTGAAGTCATTTTAAAGAAATCATCATGCGACCCAAATATATGTCATTGTTATGATTCCTCACTTGTTTGATGGCTGAACAAGGATACAAATAGACTATGGAAGTTGTTAAAGATCCTTAAGAAGGATCAACATCTTAAGAGGTTAATTTTGGTTCACTATGTGGAGGTTATTTACATTGGTAGGGAAGGAATAAATTTTGCTGATGCCTTTGGCCGAATAAGGATGTGGTCAGACAACAAGATTTATGGGCTGGTAAAAACTAAAAAGGGATTTCTATATAACGAATATTTGTATTAGTGGTGATAGTGAACCACTAAAGGACACTCACTTATGTAGAAGTTTTAGATTATTATAAAGTGAAAAAAAAAACACCATATAACATGTTTTATGGCGGTTTTAGTCACTACAAACATAAGTGTCGTGAGTGTTTTATACTGTATAGTAGTTTACTAATCATTTTCATTTTCGTATATGTATAGATAATAAAAGCCCACTTGTTGTTTTCAAGTCTTGTTTTGACTAATAAAATTAGTGTTGCTTCAAAAAAAATATAACCACATAACTGTAGCTCAACAAAATATTTTATATTGTTTTATAAAGTAAATTTTATTAATTTCAAATTATTCTAATGATATATATATATATATATTTAATGTGAGAGTTAAATTATATTAATCTTATGGACATAAATGGATTAAAATTAAAGTAAATAACTAGTATAAGGACATTGACTCGAGAGGGTTGTTCATGAAATTGGTTGAATTAATATGATGTCGTATCTCTGGTTGAGTGGAACCAAGGCTCCTGGCCGATTTTCAATCCTACCTTCTCCCACATCTTGAGCGAGACGACGTTACCTTCACGCTAGCCTCTTTTCCATGCAACAAGACCTTCGGGAGGAAGTTGTCTTCGAAGTTAACTTTTCCCTACTCTGCTTTGAAGAAAAAAAGGGCATTGACCGATAAAAAAATGACAAGGCTTTGATGCTCATGCTGAGTTAGACTTGACTTGATGTTCATTAGTTACCTACTTATCTATCAATTTTAACAAGTGGTTGTTGTTGCTTCTACAAGCTTCTAGAGCTTAACATGTGAATATATGTCTAGCATATATATTCATCTAAAACCTAATTAAAATTATAAAGACAACTTGGCTTAGTTGGTAAGAACAAACCACTTCCATTTAGAAAATTATGTTCGACTCTCACTCTCGATGTAAGAATTGTGTTTGTGAGAGACCGTAGTAAATATGTGGGATTGATGTGAAATTTGGGAAGGGTTTTTCTTGTTTTCAGTTCTTTAAAATTGTTATGAGAAGTTGGAGTTTCCATTCTTAAATCATAGTTGAAACTCAAATGATGGCGCAATTCCATTTCATATTCCAAGGTTGAATTATTGAATAATGGTCAATTCCAAGTTCACAAAGGGGCCAAACACGTTTTTCTTTTCCTATTTAAATTTTCTTATTCTATGATCCGATTCCGTGTTTGTCTTAAAATACTACGTGCTAGGAGTAACGAATGTTTTCTTTTATTTGTCAATGTATGATTATCTTAATGAACCCACATGCTTTCTGTTACAAAGGAATACTCATCAGAATTGGAGAAAAATTTCACAAATACCTTATTGATGATGAGAGTATTTAAGCAGAAAATTGCCTTGCTGAGACAAAATCAAGTTCACAATACCTCAGAAACGAAATACAAAAACAAATCCGAAATCTAAGAAATTTATAGAACAACATAAGCTACAAATGAATATTCAACACCGTTCCCAACTCAATCTTGATTATACAACCCAACCCGTAAAAATGAACACATATATATTCCCTTTGTATCCTCTAATACAGTAATATGCATATAATAATGATTTGAAAATTCTTCTACATTCTGTAGCCAAAATCAATTCCGGGAATACAAGCAGCTTCCTGGATGCTAGAATTGATTATGAGGAAAGAGAAATTAATCCAAACATGCTATTAAGCGAAGATTTCAGGGGCAGGGGCTGGTGCCGACACAATGTCCTCTGATGAAACATCAGAAACAGGGCCAGGGGCAGCTCCAAAGCTTACAAGCTCAACCATGGCACGATGGGGGTTGCTTCTGTGCTTCTCACACAATTCTGGCAAAAATACACCTGCAATTGCATCACAACAAACCAAGCTTAGTTACACAAAAATGGAAAAACAAAATGAATTTTATAAAATGGAGTCTTGTGCAAGTAATCGAACAGAAAAAACCACAATTAGAAGCAAAGCACCCCCTCCACCTTTTCTTAATGATTTCTTTGATTTGGTCAGGAATAAGAACCATATATACCTTGATTAGGATTGAAGTTAATTAAATTGTTCTATGCTTTGGTACCTTGACGCTTTCAACAGGACATAGGTAACAAGCAATATTTTTGTTATTTTGGTGAGATGGCCTTATTTTTGTTAGTTAAGGAAAATCCAAGCAAGAGCGTTGAACTAAACAAACAACACACGCGTTATTACTCAGGAACTTCCTCCATGGTTTTTTCTTGTTTGTTAAACTTCCATCATTGAAAAAGTCATTCAGATATCACATTTTCTTTCTTTCTCTTTCTATGTACCTAAGACCAAGATTACTATTTGAAAATTCATTTACAAAATTAATTGTGAAGTTAGAGTCTATTATGAGGAAAAACTTTTCATAGTAGCTTCTAGTTCCTGAGTGTTGAAATTGATTTTTAGAAAAAATAAGTAATGTTTTAGTATATGATGAAAAATCACGACACAAGACACAAATAATTTTTCTTAACTTTTGAGGTTGTTCACCGTAATTTTAAAACATATAATACTAATGTTATTCATAGGTTTAAAAATGACTTTTCAAGTTTCATATTTTTTTGTTCTGATTTAGCTCCTTAAAATAATTTTTCATATTCATTATGTGTGTATGTATACATGACAACAATATAATTTCACTCTGCTAGTTAATTATTTATTTATTTAATTATTATAATTAACTCTTTACTTTAATTATCTTCTAAAGTGGAAGAGAGGTAAATCAATTGTATTTTGTTGAATTGGACAAAAGTGTAAAGTGATAATGGTTATTTATTCTTACCCTCTCCAGCAGCCAAATTGAAGTAAAGATCAACAATGTTGGGGCACTTCTGGTAGCAAGCAGGGGAGCAAAGCTTGCCAGTGAACTGTGGCTCAAAGAAAGCATCAGAAGAAATCCCAACAGAGCTCCTATCAACACCACATGACTCCACACACTGGTCTGTTTCTATGTACTCTGCCATCCTCTCAACCACCACTTCAGATGTTCTGCATTGGTACTCGACGCCACCATCGGCGCCCTTCTCCGTCTCCAACAAGCATCTCTTCCCTGATGAAGCCACTGAGAAAGCACACACCTCCTTTGGCAAGTCCTCACATACCATCTCAGCTGCAATTAATAAATTCATGAATTTTATAATGAGATTTTTAGAACATATTAAAGAAATTAAAATGAATGAATAACATGCATTGAAATTATAAAGATATAAATATTGTTAATTAGGATATGATAATACGTACCAAAAGATGCATGGATGAAGAGGGAAGAAAGTAAAAGAACCAAAGGCAATTTGGCTGAGAAAGACATGATGGGTTGAGTTTAGCAAAATAAAGAAACTGTTTTTGTGAAAGAGGATACACAAAATTTTAAGGTTTTCTTTTCTTATTGTTTATGTAATCAGGATTGCTGAAGAGAAGAGAAGGAACAAGAGGGGTATATATATTGTGGGAAGTGGTTAAACTGCGCGTCCCTACGCGTTTGGAAGGTTCCTTGGTTGGCTTAGTCGTGTACCATGCGTTCAATGAAATATTTCTTTCAAATTAAATAAACAAAGACAACAATATTATATTATAATGAATAACTAACACTTGTTTCTTAATTTCCTCAGTTGACACGGGTTAGGAATGAGGATTCACGTATTTTTTTTTAAAGATTGTGTGTTCGACTTCCATCGTTAAACAACAACCTGAACTATTGTACCTTATAAGTTGTTAGAATTTAAAATATAATATAAAATTATTCATTTAACCTTTATCCAACAGTTTAAGTTTTTTGGATAATAGGTTGTTTGACATGATATCAGAGCTTTTATGACTTAACGGTTTGAAGTTCGATCCTTACTCCTTCACTTTCTACTTAAAAATGGAATTTAAGCACATTATAGGCGGGTTTGTGCAGGTTTGTGTATTTATTAACTCTACTCTTCAACTCTTATGTAAGGGAACGTGTTAGAATATTTTAAGCTTTAGGAAATTCACCAAAGTTTTTACTAAAAAACTATACTTTTAGTATATTGAATAATTTTGACTAGAAAAACTATATATATATATATATATATATATATATATATAATATAATGAATATTTGTTTTCAATTTTGGTTGTAATTCTTAGTTTTGACTTTTGACTGTTGAGGGGGGTATACGCTCACCCTTTCGTGGTTGCTACGGGTGCGTGAATATTGACGACTATAGCTAAGACGTGTTTGGATGTTTGAAGATTCCATCATATAAGTCAAACTCCATTTGTATAGGTATTTCCACACCCATTTATGTTCATATTAATTTGCGGAAAACTCTTGCCAATTTCTCTGTACCGGCGGCATGCATCGTTGCTTCCAAACAACTTCGGAGAAGAAAATGAAACTTGTTTGTCATTCGCGGTGTGACGTGTGCCAGTAAAAGTTCACTTTGCCATGAAGCAAGTTTGAAGAGTTAAAATTGATACATCATACAACAAGAACAGGGGAATAATAATAACGATATTTTGATGACTTCAAAGATATAACTTACTATATGATTAAGATTAGGTTAAAACGAGCGTGTGAGCGTTTTAAATTTGGGTACACTAATGCATTATGATTACATATGGATATTCTTTAGTTGGATGGTCAGATTTGATGAATGATAAAATAGTAAAAATGTTTGACAAACTCTTCTTCCTCGCCCCTTCCCCTCTGTGCTGAAACTCTCGCTGATTTCTTCATCTTCTTTGGCAGCTTCACCAGAATGAATCATGCTATCTTCGGGGACGGTAAAAGTGAAAAATAAAAGAGAATTGACTCTGAACAGTACTGCGGTTGGAGTGTGTGAAGGTTTCAATGCGGCATAATTAATCAGAATTAAATAAGGATAATATTATGTAAAATATAATTAATACGAGACATATGGGTTGGGGATGAGAAAATTCAATGATCGATTTGCAATTTATCTTTTCAACGTACCAAATAATAAATAATTAATATAGTACAAAGTTTGATATGAATATATTACATGTTTATAATGATATTAGTTTTTATAAGGGAATACATTAGTTAATAACTCAATAGTCATAAATAGTGGAATAACTATTATTAAGAAAAAATTACCCATGAAAAAGAAGGCATTGTAACTAATGAATGATATAAGATTTTTTCAGGTTACAAGATGAAAACGAATGATATAAATGTTGAGAACTCAAGTGTGAGTTCGAGTTTCATATTGGTTAAGAATGAGTGAGGTGAAGACTCTATAAAGAATATGACTCATAAACTCAACGTCTTAAGGTTTTATGTAAAGTTCTGGTGTTCAAATTTCTTGGTGGTCTTGATGTTGACTCGTGGGCTCCCTTTTCTCCCCAACAAGTGATATCAAAATCAATGATTAGTTTAATCATGATGACCGACTGACGACTCCTTCTGTCAAAAGTCTTCCTTGGTTTTGGGGCGCATGAGTACAATAAGAAAAGCACCAATTGATGATAGAGAGAAATTTTCCACAAGCACACCTATTCTTAGAAACTAACCTAAATAAAGAAGAAAGGTTTGATCAATTTTCTAGTTAATCTTTCTTAAAACAAAAGATACATTATATTATATATGCTGCCAAGAGAATGAACTCTCCTACAGCTGACACCACCTAAATAAATGGAACATTCTAGAAATATGAATTTAATAATAATAAACAAATTAAACTAAAAATATTAAACTAGATAAAGACCTTAAAATGTTTGGGTTTGAAACTAATCAATTTGGAGATAAGAGTCTCTCACAAACTCTCTAAATACTATTCATCATTTTTTTTCTCAGTCAATGTTTGAATACAACACAAAAGTTCCGGTGGATATATAAAAGCAATTTCACTATAATTTGAGTTCATAATGAATTTTTACGGTGTTTTAAAACATGCATGCAAATATAAGGGCCTATTTGGTTTACCCATTTTCTGTTTTTATTTTCAGAGAAAACAGAAAATAGATGTGAAAATGTGTTTGGTTAAAATTTTGAAAATGGGTTAAATTTTGAAAATAAAAAAAAGTCGTTTTCACATTTTCAATGAAAATGGAAACGGAAATGATGAAAACACGCGGTGGCATACTTGTAATTATAATCACATTGGTTTATTTTTTTTTCTTTTTATTCTGAAAGAAGTGCATCTGTTGGTGCCGACCCTAACATCTCAGTTCTACGTTATTCTTTGCTACCTGCTTCATCTCACAGCCAAGATTTTTCCTTCTTCTCTTTTATATATCTGGTTATCTCTTCCCTCTTCAAATTTCGATTATCTGGTTTTAACTGGGAACCTATTTATGCCTTTTTTTAGGTCCAATCTGCTATGAACCTTTGGTTCCTCTATTTTTGGGTGCTTTACTTGATGGGTTTTGGTTGATTTTGGAGCTTCTTTTTTTATTATGTTTTCTCAAACCAAACAGGCCCTAAATATTTTAATTGTTTGATCTTTAGCCACCAACCTGTAATGTAAAAATTATGGCTCCGCCTCTAGTGAGCACATTAGTAGAACACAAGTTCCTGCTAAAGCCAAACAAGCTAGGACTCTGGATTGTCTAAAATCACCTCCACAACCAGCTACTTCGTACATAGGACTCTAGTAATTACTTCACCACAAAATCGAACGAACAAAATGATCTGTAATAATCTGAATTAATAATAAAAATGATTATATTAATAAGTAAAACCTAGTGTCCAGTTTTCTCCTTACGCGTGTTGAAATCAATTAAAGTTAAACTACTACTAACAACAAAGGTGGCGATACTTTAAATAGACGAAAAGAAGAGTGGAAAATCATAACTGAAGAAAGGACAATTATTAACAGTTAGCAGCAAGAAATTAAAGTTCCGGTGGACAGATGTACCATAAAAAAGAAAGCCAATTAATACATAGTTGACATACAACAGAATCATAGTACTACATAATGAATCATAATTTTTTAGAAAACTAGTCATTTTCACCCGTGCTTGCACGGCGGTTACATTTATTGTGTAGATATATCTGTAGAATATCAAATAACAGAGAAGAGGTTCAAACATGTATGTGAATAGACCAATTCCTCCTTACACGTTCAATAAGAAGATCTGGAGAAATCTCAATGAGTGATTCAGCTTCATCAATGGTTGTAATTGTTCCGTCTCCCACTTGAAGCAACCAATCAACAAACTCTTTTATTTTTGCTGATGAAGAAGATGAGTTAGCATTTTGCAATCTCATATTAACAGACAATTTCATTACCTTGCAATGCTTTCATAGATATGAATAATTGATAGCAGAACCCACAATCTTCGAACGACTTCCTTTGAAAATAAATGGGAGTATTTGTCTAAAGTCGTCTCCTAATACCACAACTTTCCCTCTGAATGGAATGTCATAACCATAAGTAGATCAAGTCTTCATAATGTCATTTAGAGATCTGTCCAAAGCTTCAAAGCAATGTTTGTTCAACATAGGTGCCTCAAAGAAACAGTGTGTCTTTTATAAGTACTCATGTTCCTGAATAGTTCACTAATAGGAATGTCCTCACGAAATCCATCTTCTCCATAAGGAAAAAGTAAAGGGTACTGCAGTGGGATGAATGCAGTATGCGTCTCGTGGATTTTTGTCAAGAAACCATATCTCAATTTAACAACAATATCCCTACCAAATTGCATATCATCAAAGTCACCAACGACCAAAGCTGCAACCCCATCAGCCGTAGGCATATTATAGGTTCTGGGATCATTTCCCCTTGCTCGAAAAAGACGCATAGAGAGTTGAGAAGTATCATTAGAAGATAGATGATCACGAACCTGCCGAAAAACTCTAGCAAGCACATTGGTACGGTCAATCAAGTTTTTTAAATCCTCAATGAATTATCAAGCCTTTTCCAGCACCGTTAGAGCTGCACAATGTTTTAAAAAAAGATTAAATAATTACAAATAAAGATATACATGGCGTAATATCTAATGACAATACGTATAATATTAAACTTTTGTGTTACCTAAGAATTTTCATCCGATTTTTTGTTTCGTTCTGTGTATCGTATACATACAATTGAGCAAATTTTGGGGGTTGACCTACTTGCGGAATTAAGCTTCCTATTCGATGATAGTTTTGACCGCATAGGACAAATTGTGGAGGCCCGCCTCCGTCATTAATAGAAGTTTGAACCTTATCACCCATAGAGGTAAATGCGAACATGCTGTTATATACTCTGATATTTTCCTTAAAATTCTTAGCTCTAGGATCTTTGTCTGTCCATAAATCCAGTAATAAAGATGGCGGGTTGCGTAGATAAGGAAGGGTAATTTTTCCTTTTAAACAACACAATGAAAATGCAGCTTGTCCGGAGGATTTTATTTTCCCAGTTTTCTCATCATGCCACATTAGAGCATTACAATAGAAACAAATAGACGTAGGATCACCCAAGTCAAGTATTTCTGCAAATTGTATAAAATGTGTTTTTAATAAATTATAAATACAATTATATATTAAAACCTTTTTCAAATAAATGAAATAGTGAACATGTATCTTCAGCCTTTTTAAGCAAAACAATAATGTTTGAAGGGATCTCTGGGATGGGCTCTTCTATTGGGTCATTGTCTTCAGATTCAGCGTTTTCTGCATCTGCATTTTATGTCATGCAATCAAAGGTTAAATATAAGAGTTATAATGGTATATAAACCAAAATAATAACCATGGTAGATATTGGGAAAAATATGAAATGCTAAAGGAAAAGATATTTAAAATAACCTGACATATCATCATCGCTGCTTAGTGTTCCGTCACCAGTTATTGAATTTACGGGGACGACATTATTGCTCATTTCAGTTACTTGACTTGTTTCAATCACTTGACTCAAATATTCAAACCTTCATGATTAGACAGATCCTCATTAATATTACCCTCGGTCTGAATCGGCCTTGCAGATTTATTACCCCCTTTATGCTGCGAGAGAACATATTTTCTCTTTGCTCTGGCTTCTTTTGAAGTAAATGGGGTACTGTAGTTGGAATTTTCCACTGATAGGGGGGGCACTGCTATAGATGAATACCCTAATGGAGTTTTGTCAATAATGATGGATCCTACAACAAAAAATTATAAAATTAAATGATTCACACTGAATGTATACCAAAGATAGCGATTATAACCACTCTAAAAAACAAAACAAAAAACCATATACATTACAAATGATTGGAGAATTTTCATCGTTTGAAATGGGCTGACGTGCTTTAGCCATGGGTTTTTTTGCACTGCTATTGATAACTTGTTGGGACTGATTTTTCGAAGAGCTCTTTGTAGGAGTTGAGAATGATTTTCTTGAAATTGTAGCAGGTGTGTGTAGAGCTTGAGTATTGATATCTAAGGTAGAACAATTGGGTTTGGATGAACTTAATGAGATACCACAATTTCTTCTATTTGATAATATTGCCTTTCTCTTGGCCCTGGCCTCACCAGAACCTCCATTCTTGCTTGGTTCTATGGAGTAGGTGAATGCAGACGGATGCTTACCACCGTGCATTATATATTTTTTGGGATGAAATTTCTAGGTCCTTACGTAATTGATTCCAAACGTATTAGCTTTTATACGGCGTAAATTATGTCATACTAATTGTGGCTGTAACTTTTAAGGGTTTAAAATCTGAACTTATTGACCTTTAAAATTGTTTTCAAATTAAAATTATTAATGAAAGATTTGAAACAACAATATTATTTCCTATAGGTATTAATTTTTCCTTAAATATTGACCTTGATTATTTCATTTTTAGTTTTTATTAAAATATACAATTAAGAGCATTTATAATTTCCTGAGAAAATACCTATTTTTAAAACACCCTTTCGGCTTTTTTTTTTTAATTTGAAACAAATCAAGCAGAGATCAGATTTTGACAAAAAAAAATGCTTTAATTCAATTTCATAATAGATATTAAAAAAAAACGAAAATTTATGCCAAATCAATTTATTAAAACATAGAGATAAACACTAAATGTGTTTAACGTGACATTTTGTACCAATTTATTTTTTTCAACTTTAACACATTGATTTTCCTGATTGAAGCTATATTTTAAAGAAATTTTCCGTTTTTTTATTTGAAACAAATAAAGCAGGGATCAAATTTTGAAAAAAAAAATGCTTTAATTCAAGTTTTTTTATAAAATATTAAAAAAAAACTAAAATTTATGCCCACTGAATTTATTAAAACATAGAACTAAACACTTCATACAAAACTCATTTACTCTAATTTTCTTAATTGATTCCTTTTGTCGTGCATTTATTTGTTTCCATAAAAAAAACTAATAAAACGTTAATTATGGAATAAATTTTGTTTCACTAATTGTGGCTATAACTTGTAGGGTCTACCTAATATGCACCACTTTTTAGTGGTGTAACTTTGCACCACTATGTTAATTGTCCATTTTACCCCTGTTCAAAAAATTAATCCCATCAAAATCCACCCGGTAATACCAATATTTTTTTCTTTTTATAAAATAATTTTTTTTAACAGGGGTAAAATTGACAATTGGTATAGTGGTGCAAGATTGCACCACTAAAAAGTGGTGCATATTAGGTGGCACCTAACTTGGGGTAATGGTTTAAAATCTGAACTTAATGTTCTTTTGCTGCTATGTTTCCTTCAATACTGGTGTTTTGTTTGGCTGCTTTTCTGGTTGCGTCCTGAGTGTGCGGCTGCCCCGTCAGGATCTGCCTTGATTGCTGGTCGCTTGCTCCTCGCTGCTTGGCGTTCCCTCTTCCCTGTTTAGCTTCTGCATTGTTTTGCTTTTCCTTGTTGTTTTGTAGCTTATCTGTGTAGTGCTCTATTATTTCCCTTTGTGTTCTTGTTTCTGTCTTTTCCCTGCTACTCTTTGTACTGGCTCTCTTTGCTGGTTGGTCGTTCTCCAATCTAGCTTTATATATTCTATTTTGGTTTTCCAAAAAAAAAATCTGAACTTAATGACTTTTAAAATTGTTTCCAAATTAATATTATTAATGAAAGATTTGAAACAACAATATTATTTCCTGGTCGTATTAGTTTTTCCTTAAATATTGACCTTGATTATTTCATTTTCAGTTTTTATGAAAATATTCAATTAAGAGCATTTATAATTTCCTGAGTGAATATCTATTTTTAAAACACCCTCCCGGTTTTTTTTTTAAATTTGAAACAAATCAAGCAGAGATCAGATTTTGACAAAAAAAATGCTTTAATTCAATTTTTATATTAAATATTAAAAAAATGAAAATCTATGCCAAATCAATTTATTAAAACATAGAAATAAACACTAAATGTGTTTAACGTCATATTTTGTACCAATTTTTTTTTTAACTTTAACACATTGATTTTCCTGATTGAAGCTATTTTTTTTAAGAACTTTTCCATTTTTTTTTAAATTGAAAAAAATCAAGCAGGGATCAGATTCTGGAAATAAAATGCTTTAATTCAATTTTTTATAAAATAATAAAAAAACGAAAATTATGCCAACTGAATTTATTAAAACATAGAAATAAACACTCCAAAATAAGTCTCTGTATTTAATTACTTATCTTCCAATACTTTTCAGAAAAATGTGATTAGTTTTCCTAATATGTCCGTTTGCGAAATTTAAGGCATACGTTTGTAAATGCATTGACCAAGTTCCACTCAGCCACAATTTTTCATTTTATTTTCCAATTATGAGCCTTTTAATTGTTTCATCGTTGTGGGCTTTTGGTTGGTTCGGCATCTCCTTTATAATGAGCTGTGCATTAATTCTATTTTGGAGAGGCTTATGACTCCTTTATAATTATTGCATTTAATAGGGGACAAAGAATCAAAATTATAGGGAAATCAGTTTGTATAATTAATTTGTGAAAGTTTCTCTGGCTGTGACACTTGTCAGCCAGAGAGAGGGGTGGGAGGAAACTCAATCTTGGAATGTCATGTGTTAATTTCTTGTGGATAATGATTTTCTTTTAATAAGTATATAGATGTGTGACCCATGATTTTTGCCTAATTAATTAACGATCTTCCTTTTCCATGCACAAACTATACATTCTCTCCACCTTAACCTTTTGTTTTCTATTCAGGTCTTTCCTTAAAATTTTAGGCAGATCGGCCCAAGGGCCAAGCGACCCAAGTAAGGGCTTTAGGCCTCCAAAAAAAATAAATTTTACTAAGTAAAAAAATGCCTCATATTTTTATAAATAAGGCCTCAAATAAAAAGAAAATGCCCCATATTTTTGTAAATAAGACATGTTAAATAAAACAAAATTAGATAAAAAGTTCTCACTTTAAAGTTCGCTTTAGGCCTCATTGTGTGTTGGGCCGGCCCTGATTTTAGGTAAATTCTGTGGTACCCTCAATTTTTGTTGGGTATGGTACCCCATTAAGTAATTCTATAGATTATTATCATGTTATTCAAAGTAAATACTATATTTTTAGATTTTACTTTACTTGTCAATTAACTTTATCTCATGAAATTCATTTTTTGATTAAAAATGTACGAGTGGTGGAAACGAATGATGGTGATGGAGATGCGCGTAAAATGATCATGATAGATGGATGCACAGAGCTCAGAAAACACAACTTTCAAATTTCACGTCCCTAAGAATGGAACGCTGCATTACTACGATAGAACACAATCAAAATTTTAACCAGTACATGAGTCTTTATTGTTGAACCGACTCATTTTGGGTACCACAGCTAAGTCTGGCTTAAGGTACCACATCAAGCACCAATATTTTATTGGGTTAAAGGAAATGCTTACAACTAGGGAGCTAAAACTCCGTCTCAAGTTAAAGAGTAAATCACAAGTATATTGGATATACATCACATTTTTCTCTCAAAAACTTAAGACGTTGGGTATATAGATCCTCTCACTTATAAAGTGTTTAGGACTTTCTAATTCTTTCAATGTGAGATTTACTCACTTAATAGCACAATAATCTCCCCGTTAAATGTGAGCTCATCTCAAGCGGAAGTCTTTAAATACTTGTATTGTCTTTAGATGCGCATCAACAGACCCACCGCCTAGCTAGCCACCATTGCTAGAAAGATTTTTTAGATAAGGGGACGTCATCGATCATGGTCAAACCAGCTATCGGCTCCCATTCCACTATTAGGCCAAAGAAGATGTTTAAAACTACTGGAGATAAAAATTCACATTGAGCTAAAGAGCAAATCAAGTGAATTGAATACCACATCTTTCACTTCAACCTTAAGGCTTAATTTCGATAAAAAAAAAATGTAGTGTCTATGATTTGCTCTTTAGCTTACATAGAGATACCCAAAATTTTGTGCCTCTTCCGGCCCAACAAATATTCAACCTATATTACATAGAACACATGAGCTCTTAAGAGAAGTTAAAGAATCCCATGTAATACTTTCAATAAAACAACATATAATATCCTAATTTATGTAATTCAGCCATGATGGTGACAAAATCCATACATTATTAGTGCATATACATTTTTCTCAAATTCAATTAGATCAATAATATAATTAGACATTAAAAAAAAATATATAATTAGACTTGGCCGGGCTAAACCGAGAAGCAAATCAAAGGTTAATTTTAGGGTTTCTATAATGGAACCGCACAAATTCGCCATTTGCTTCCTTTTTGGAGGCATGAATGTGGTATTATAATTAATGACGTGATAATGATATTGATGGCAAACCATTACCAATGTGAGCTTTAGAACGATAAACGGCCATATCACTGTGTCATATATAGTTGCATAGTTGACATCGTCAATATTGTAACTCCTGTTCTTATCTTGCCTTCTTTGATTCGTGTTCTTCATTCAGCGTGACGCTGGTTGCTAATTAACTAGGTTCAACCATGCCAAGGGGTTTTAGTGCAGAGAATTTGACAGTTTGCGTTTGGGTTACTGTGGAGGGGTGTTATTCTACTCTGCTTTGGTTCTGTTTTGTTTCTACTTTCTTGTTTCCTGTTTCTTTTGTACTCTTATTTGTTTTATGGGTGGTACCCCTTGTGCCCATATGATGGCTTATAAAAAAAACTAGGTTCAATCATCTAATTGGTCCATGTCTTTGTCTCGCCGTCTGAAATTAGTTCCTCCCCGAAAAATTTACAAATCTGGGTCCTCTCGTTTGCAATTTGTGTGGAGCAGGTCCTCGCCGGAGGCCGGAGCTCCGGCGGGTTTGCTGAGTGGAAGGTAAATGTTGATGTGTCCTTATCCACGTCATTTTTAATTAATTTTAAATGACACATATTGAATTAAATTAAAATTATTAATTAAAAATCCTTAATTTTTAATTTCAGAAATATTAATCTCCAAATAAACAAAAAAAATTCATGAGTATCTTCCCTTCATGATCTCCAACCCATAAAAAATGCTGCTTAACCAAATTTAACCCAGAAAAATATATCATCTTCCTCAACCCCAACATAACCAAGAACATTGATTTCAAGAACAAAACTAACAATAGAACAACACAACCCAACCCAGCAACACCACCCAATTTCCAGACACGACATCAACCCAAACATCATAATCAAATAACCCTACAATTTACAAAGGAAGGATCGGGCTCCAATCAAATAATCTTTTTTTTGTAAGCCAGACTAATCTTAGAGCATCAAGATGGAAACAAGATTCAGAACTACATATAAAGAAACAAAAATTAGTAGAAAATAAGCCTAAAGCAACAGCAAGAACCCAGCGAGAGTGACCCCTGCAATTGTTGAACACCAACACCCTTCAAAAGTTACTAACAACAAAGTCACGCCTTCCCACCAATGAACCACATCAAACACGGAAAGCAAGCACCAGAGCAGAACCTTTTAAGACCTCACCCACAATCCATGACACATAATAATGGATTTAACACCCATTCAGCCAAAGAAACCACCACCACTTGCATCAGTTAAGAAGAAGAAAGCATATGGAACAACCAGAAGAACCCAGAGCCACTGACGAGTATAGAAGAACCCAGATCTACCTCGTCGTACCCAAACTTAGATCAAGCCAGATCGAGTAAGATTGAGACCGAGAGAACACGAATCGAACCAAATGAACCCAGATCAAGCCAAATCGAAACCAATCGAACTCAGATCGAGATATCCTCACCATTGACGAACCCAGGTCGAGGCCTCCACGCATTCATCTATGTTGTTGGGTTTGCTGTTGGTGGTGGCTCTGTCGAATTCACCACAGTCATTCAACCATGGCTTTGTTTCGAGTTTTTAAAGTTGCCATAGGGGTGGATCTAGCCACGATGGTGAATGTTTTGGTTTGATCTTAGCGAGAGATGATGGGTTCAGGAAGAGGAAAAGGTTTTTGAAGGTGAGGGGAGAGGAATGGGTGGCGGCTGAAGGATTAAGGGGAGAAAATGGTTGGTGGCTATGGGAAGAAAGATAGAGGATTAGGGTTCAGGAAAGATGAAAGCAGAAGACAAAAAAAATTTGAAAGAGAAGAAGATGAATTCTAGAAAGACGTTTTTGTTGTTTTTAATTAGTGAAAGATAAGTGTTAATTTTTTTTTTGAAATTAAAGATAAGTGTTAATTAATTTCCTTTATTTTTGTTAATTATATTAATAAAACTGACATGTAAATGATTTTATTTTATTTTTTCTTGCCATGTCAGCTAAGTAGTCCCAGTCAGCTAGCCAAATCACCATTCACCGGAGCTCCGGGCTCCGGCGAGGACCTGCTCCACACAAATTGCAAACGAGAGGACCCAGATTTACAAATTTTCCGGGGAGGGACTAATTTCAGACGGCGAGACAAAGACAGGGACCGATTAGATGATTAACCCTAAAAAAACTAGGTTCAATCATGCCAATTCGTGTGTTTTTTTTATTCAAGTACAAATTTTAAGCATCTATATATATATGTAAAGGAGACTTGAGTTTTTTCCATTAAATACATCAAGTAATTCCTACCTTTACATTAAAATACATTAAAAATAAAGAATTTCATTTGCAATAAATATATTAAATAATAAAATTAAAACTGAACAAATCTTCTATATATATATGTACAGGAGACTTGAGTTTTTTCCATTAAATACATCAAGTAATTCCTACCTTTACATTAAAATACATTAAAAATAAAGAATTTCATTTGCAATAAATATATTAAATAATAAAATTAAAACTGAACAAATTGTAATGTCAAAAACTATTCAACTACCAACATTAAATAATATATTTATAAAGTTATTTATCTTCATTTTGATAATTATTTATATATTAATTATAAAATTTTACGGGTTGGTGGTGAGTTTTTTTGCTCAGAATCATGTATCACATACTAGGTTCTATGTCTTTGCCGCCTTGGCACAAGTTTCTTCTTAATAATATTCATCTTTCATTTTCAAAAAAAAAATTAATTATAAAATTTCCTATACATTTAAGTAAAAGCTAAATATAATATGATAAAAAATTTAAACATATGTAGTTAAAATATTAATTATTGACCTCAACTTGAGAAAAAAATTAAATTTATATAAAATAAATATATGAAATATCAGAAATAGTCAATGATTAAATACACTTCGTACATATATACTTCTAATTTTTTTTAATAGTTACATGTGTTGTTTAATATAAATTATTATAATGTTGCTTTGTGTTATTTTATAAAATAATTTTACATACATAAAAAATTAATATTATAATTATTTAAGTCTTTTAGAATATCTTTTTATATACATTAAAAAGTGTATAGAGTATACACAAGATGATATTTAGAATAAAATTTTATTAAATAATATTTTTATATGGAAACATTATTTATAATTAAAATTAATTAATTTTATTAATAAAAAATTAGCAAATTTTTTTAAAATTAAAAAATACCGCAATAATTTATAAAAATATTTTTAAAATTAACATTATTAAGTATGACGTGAATGTCAAAAAAGAATGACGTATGTGTATTTTTTTCAGAAATTTATTCAGTAATAAATTTTGATCTATTATATATTAGTAAAAAAGATCAACTTAAAGAAGTATAACAGAGAAAAATATTTAAGGCTAAAATTAAAAATTAATTATTTTACTAAATAATATTTTAAAATATTAAAATTATAATTTATTGTAATTATAAAGGTTAAAGTTAATTAATTGTTGATAAAAAGTATAAGAAAATGTTGATATAATTTATTTGGTGATATTAAAACTTATTAATTGAAAATATTTGAAATGCAATTTATAATTTATTGTATGTTTTAATAAATTCATTTTTAAATTTTTAAAATTATTATAATGCTAATTATTAAATTTGAATAGTATTAATTATTTAAATAAAACTCTAATACTCATAATGAAATGTTTTAACACAATTATTTTTATTTTATTATAATTTATAAGTAAAAAATGTTTATTTTTTTAAATTATAATAAATTTTATATTATGTTGATAAAATTGTAAAAACACCCGTGCAACACACGGGTTTTATATCTAGTACTATATTATGTAGCCCGTGCATTAATGCACGGATATATTTTAAAATATTTTTAATATTTTGTTTTAAGTAATTGTAAAAGTTAAAAAATATTTGAAATCTTCTATATACTTTATAAAAGAACAACGTTATTCAAAAGATTTAGACACATGGCATTCCAAGATGCACTCTCATCCCACCCACTCACTGGCTGACAAGTGTCACAGCCACAACAATTCTCACAAATTTATTAATTGCATTGATTTCCCTATAATTTGGTTTGGTTGTCTCCCATTAAATGCGATTTTCAAAATCATTTCCTATAAATCAACCTTCTTATTGTTGATTTCATCACATATTCAAAATGTGTTTTTGCCATCCTCTTTCTGCAAGTATGAAGTTCAACCTTCTCATATCAAAAGGTATTTTTTTCACACTTTTTATTCAATTCACATGTTACATCTGATTTGGTTCCGTTAACTAATACTGAGTTGTTGTCTTTTTCAATTGTAGTTGATGATTGCCAACAAAATGTATTGAAAGTTGTTAAGGAGGAGAAATAAGCTTTTGAAAGTTGTCAAGAAGGAGAAGATATGATGAATAGAAAGTGACGATAAATTTGTTATCCAAGTAGAACAAGAATGAAGATTTGTGAAGGAGGAGAAATAAGCTTTCCGTTCATGGTTCTCATATTTGTTATTCAAGTAGAACAAGAATAAAGATTGATGATAAACCATCTCTCTTTTGCTACTGCTTTTTAAATTTCAAGTTAGTTTTGGCATTTATTTTTGTTTTTTATACCAGGAAACAGAAAGTGTTTGGATTTATGTTTTGCATATTAGTTTTCAAGATTTATTAATAAATTACGATTTATATTTACAATTGCTTCTTTTATGATTATATGTTATTATTTTAGATGGATTCAAATATTTCATTCTACCTGTGTTTACAATTTTTCCCTATAATGAGCGAGTCTCTGTTTTGAAATGCAAGATATATATTGAGGTTGTGTAATTTTATATACTTACAAACATTTATTATTAATTTCCATCATTTCAGAGCATTAGCAACATATATTCTTAAAATACATAATTTGCGTGTGTGGAAAATCAATGAATAAAGCTGATGATTTTGCATCATTTCTTTGATTTAAAATAATTTCCATTTTTAGAATGGAAAAAAACATTTAAAAGAATTGATTACTTATTAGCTATCTATTTAAGAAAATTACTATTCGAAATTAATTTTAAATTTCCTTCAATTTCCTTACATAAACAACTTAACTATAATAATTTGTAGTTAACTCACAAATGATCTAATAAATGCTATATAGAATAAAAGTTGTATTCGTTTTCTTTTTAAAAACCTCATTTAATACAATTAATTACATTTTAATACGGTAATTACTTTGTTTTTCCAGTCAATTATTGCTATAATCTTTTTTTTAAACCCCATGTAAATAATTAATTAAATTTTAATTCATTGATTATTTATTTTAGGAAATTAATATTCGAAATTAATTCATTAATTCCTTCAATTTTCTTATATAAATTAATTAATGGTGTGAATAAGTGCAAATATGTTTTGAAATATTTTTTTTAAAATGAAAAAAAAAACGTTTTAAATAATCATTTACTTATTAAATTCATTAGTTATCTATTTAAGGAAATTACTATTCAAAATTAATTTTTAATTTCCTTATATAAACAACTTAATTATAGTAATTTGTAGTCAACTCATAAAAAACCTAATAAATGCTATACGGAATAAAAATGATATTCGTTTTCTTTTTAAAACCCTCATTTGAAACAATTAATTACATTTTAATGCAGGAATTATTTTGTTTTTTCAAGTCAAATATTTAGCAAAATTTTATGCAAGTTTTTCAAAATTATTTGAACTTGGAAACAATCAAACATCAAATATGTCAAATCATATGTCTATAGATAATTTTTAGCCAAATGGAACATCAAATATGGCATATCATTCCATCCATTTTCCAGCACTTGATATCTTTGAAATTAACCTTTGTTCTGATCGCTGCCAGAATCAACGATATCGCCATAATCGATGCCTCCAAAGAGAACTGGATTATTGTTGCAAAAGTCAATCGTTTATAGCTAAGTTCGAGCTTATATGGTTCGAATCTCCACTTTTCTATGGTCATGGTTATTATGGATGACAAGGTATAGCATTTTTTTAATTATTCACCCTGTTTTAATATCATTTTTTATGGTTGGTAAATCTCTTATCTTTTTTACTTTTAAAATTCCAAGGTTGTAAGATTCATGCTTCAGTTAGGAAGACTCTGATTATCGATTTTAGTCTTTGCTAAGTAAAGGACGTGTATATTATATTTCATTCTTTGGTGTTGGTGAAAGCGGTCGTGATTTTCGTCCAACCTCGCATCCATTCAATATCAACTTTTATATTCATACTTCTGTACGATTGGTTCCTAACAAGGCTATCAACTTAACCCCATACTCTTTCATTCCACTTTGTGACATAATGTAAAAGGACATTGATACGTCATTCCTTATATGTATAAACCCTTATGTAGCCTTTTTATTTTTTGAACAATAGTTCTTCATTTTTTCCTTACATTTTTATTTGTCATTGACCAGATGTAATTAGAATTCTCACCGGAACAAGTAGAGAACAAGAGTTTGAAAAAGATGGTACAAAGCTCAAAAGGATAACTATTGAACTTCACCAAGATGGGTGCACTCAATGTTCTTTGTGTAAAAACGCTAGTATGAGTATGTTAGGAAATTGAAAGAGAAATCCAAGCTAGGGAAGAAAATTTTTTAATGATGCGAGATATGTAGACAAATTGATGTGACATGCATGGATGAATTGATGCGAGATTTTGGAAGAGCTTGAGTGCTGCGAGATACAAGGGAGTGTAAGGATAATAAAAATTAAAAATTGAACTGATTTGGAAATATTGAATGAAACGCATTGAATTGATTTAGTGCGAGTGAATTAAAGAGTTTTTTTATTAAGACTAAAAAGTTTTTTTATATTTGAAAACTGATCACATGGCTCATTGTAGGAGTGATGAGTTTTGAATTAAAGTGTCTCAATGATGAGAATGATGACTCTACTTTTTAGATAATAAGGTGGATATAATATATTTTCACGAGAAAAACCCTAGTAAATCGCTCAACAATACTCTAGGATTATTCAATAAAAAGAGTTGTTATACAAGATATGCAGGCTCATTTATATTATCAGGAGTCCTTTGAATGATGATTAAAACAAGATCAATTACAATTATAAGGAGACATATATCAAGTATTACAATTACAATTTTCGTCCCTAATGTTAGCCCTTTGTACAATTTGAATCATATTTATTTAAAACGAGCAATTTTAGTCCACTAAAGATCAATGTGTGCCAATTGAGTCCTATCATTAGTCAACCGTCAATTGTTAACGAAAATCGCTGAGCTGGCAAGTCCATTAATATTTTTTCCACTTAAGCATTAAATTTTGTTCTTCTTTTATTATTATTTTTTCCATATCACTTTCTTCAACCTTCATACCTCCTTTTCTCTTCTGCAAACACAATTACACAAATCCCACATTCAAAATTATCCTCCCAACTATATTCAAACTCAAAACCAACAAAAAAATCTCAGATTCAAAATCAACTTCTTCACCCTTTTCCTTCTCCTCCTTTATCTCCAATCACCCCATACCCATTTCACCCCATCTTCATCCCCCTGCCACCACCTCACGCGCCACCACAACGACTCTTTCTCTGGCCCCACCCCACAAACTCGCTCCAGTCTGTTCTCACTCGTCCTCTCCTCCCTCCTCTTCACAATATCAAAACCTTCCTCCCTCAAAACAACAATAGCTCTGTAGATTGAAAAGTGTCATATTTACCTAATTTTGATGTGCAATTTAGGCGCTTATCTTTGTGATTAATGAGTTATATTTGAAAACTCCACTCTCTTTTGGATTAGAACTTCTTGATAAGTGAAATTTAGTTAGAATGTGCACAAGTATTGATTCTAATATCAAAAGGTGTTGTAGGATTGAAGATTGAGGAGAAAAGACAAGCTTTGGTTGGGAAGAATAATTTTGAAGAGTTCCTGACCGTCAGGCACTTCTTAGGGACCACCGGACACTCTATTTGATGAAATGTCCTATTTAAGCTCTCTCTTTAGAAATCTGGTGGTAACTAAGATTGGAAATCAGAAAACTTACATGAGAAACTAGAGATCTCGAAGGAGAGAAGAAGGAAAGGAGGTCTTAGGGTTCCTAAACTTCCCGACGAGCCGGAAACACGGCGGTGACGGTGTAGAGCTTCATCTTCTCCTTATAGCTTCAACTTGTAAGCTTTTGTAGCATCCATGGATATGGATAGCTAAACCCTTTCTTTGTTGGGATTTGGTGTAGTACCTTGACTCTATGTATCTAACTTAGTTCTTATGCATATGAATCTATTTATCTCATGATTTCAATGATATAATCTTAGTACTAATAATCCTAATTGCAAGATATAGAGTTAGGTTTGTTAGTCGTTAAATACCAGAATCAATCACGCTTTGCTTTGTTGGTTATGCAAGACATCGATAATTAGGAGAGCAGACCGTTAATCTTCTCATGTCAGAGATTAATGAGTTAGATAAGAACTAGTGTGATGGAATTAAGAATAGAACGATTCATATGTGTTGAATTAAATGATTCATAACGGCTAAGGTGTGAAACTCAATCCCAATAGTTTTCTCAATCTATTTTAAACTTGTTTTCATCATCGTTTTCTTTTTGTTCACAACGCATATTGAAACAATCAACCAAAACCTTTATTGAACCCATTGTTTAAGTGTTTTTGGCTGAAGAACGGAATTGTATTTCCAATTCCACGAGTACGATAAAAACTCTTTGCCATACTATGATTGAATCTTGAAGGATTCAAAAGTGGTTTGGTAAAAATCTTTCAACATAGATCTGGGGTCTGAGATCTGAGTTTCACTGTGTAGTGGATATGGGTTTGAAGGTGTAGATCTGGGTTTGAACGTAAAGACCGGGGATGATAAAGGTTTCACGATAGATCTGGTTTTTCTCACCAGAGGCGGAACAAGCACGTTGCTTGCGCAGGCGGGGATGACGACAACATCGACTTGAGTTAAATTTTGTTAATTTTTAATTTCAGGGTTATATTTAGTTAACTTTAATTAATTTTTTTATCCCGTTTAATTACCCTTGAATTGATTGATTGTGATTTAAGTTATTTTTTGTTATTTAATGAAGTGGCGATCTAATGGAAAATTTTGTCAAATATACGTCACTCGTGAGCTCCACATAGGCTAACTCTGTTAGCAATTTGACGGTCAGACCCAACTTTGCACAAATTAATTTTTGGTGGACTAAAATTGCTCATTTTAAATAAATGAGATTCAAATTTGCACATGGGTCTTACATTAGGGACGGAAAAATGCAATTAAGTCATTATGGTTCTTAAAATTGGACCAGACTGGTTGGTTCAATCGATTTGGCTGGGAAGCAAGCCAAAGACCGGTTTGAAACAACCACAAAACTAAGGGTGGAGAAAATCGGGCAAATAGGTCCGTAAGTGTAAGTTAACCTTATTCTAGATTTATGGACCAATGGTTTTTAAGATAAGTGAGTTTGGAATTTCATAAAACTATTTGTCCACTAGGAATATCTAAGATGAAGTCAAGGACTGCATGGAGTAATTTAGACAACTCAATATAAAAATAGTTTAATTATTGTGAACTAGGACTGTCCAAGGTGGACTGCCCGAACCGAGCCCGCCAAAATCGAGCCATTTTTGTAAAATCAAGTCGGTCGAGCTGGAAAAAATGTTTGCGGGTAAAAAACCAATTTTTGGTGGTTTGGGACTGTCAATTCCGGTTTGAGCTCCAGACCGACCACACTAGTTTTTATTTTTAAAAAAGTTTAGCCCAGACCCAATCTGCATCCAATCTCACTACCCACAACTATAGCTTATAAATACTACCATTTCCACTACCCTAACCCTGACAGCTGCCAACCCCACCACTCACAAAAAACCCTAACAATTGCTAACCCCACCTCTGTGTGCCTCCAAAACCCTACCCTTCCAAGAAAACTGTAACTGCGACATCCACCACCACAACCTTCTATTCTCACCTCTCTCTCCTCCACGACATAGCTATCTCCAAGTCCTCCATCAACCACTAAACCCAAAAGCTACCACCAGCTCTAATTCCCCTTCTCATCATAGGAGCTAGAAGCCACGCGATGCATGAGGCTTAAATCCTTGGCATTTTCCAACATCATCCTCTAAGATCTCTACCAGAAGCTTCATCCATCTTAACACTTCTTCCATCGTTGCCAAACATCACGACAAATATATCATACTCACAATCCATGCTCCATCGTCGTCGTTTCTTGCTTTCTTCCCCTTCGGCCACTGATTCGACATCACTACCACTGATCCTCTGAGAATCATCATAAGTTGGTAATCATATGCCTAATTTCACTCACATCGAACATTGGTAATCATGTTCCACCACCGGTGATTCGCCCATAATCATCATGCATCAGAGCTACTGAAATCCTAGCGCCAAATATGTGTTCCGTTGCATTCTCTTAGGACCTGTCATCTCTAGATCTAGTGCCTCCTTTTATTTATTTTTTGTGATCTTTTCTTGTTTTGTGAGAATTTTCTAGATTAATGGCATATGAACTACTCTTCTTCTTTTTTTATTTTGTGAATTTTTTTTGGATCTTCACTGGTAAGAAATTTTTTTTCTTCATCTCACTTTTTGTTGTCTCATTACCATTTAACTGACCAGATTAACCAGCACCCGCAACACCCGAGATCCGGCCAAACCAACGCTTTACACGGACGGTGGCGGGTTTGGGTTTTTTGTGATTTTCACTTGAGGAACCCGACGTTGAAGGCCCAAAACTGGATGTAACTAGTCGATGAAGATGGCTCTATTGTGAACTGATTATAGTGTAAAATCATTCAATTATAATTCATCAATTTGTCATCTCATAATTATTTGAATTTAAAATTATTTAAAATTGGTAATAAAGATATGTAATTGAATGCATGTATAAAACTATTTACATTGTCCATGCACACAAATAAAATCCTTATAAAAATGTTAAATTTAAAGTATTTGTGTTAACGTATATACGTCTTAATTAAGGTTAAAGAAAGTACAGTTAGCGTCAAACAAAAACAGTTAGACGCAACTTAAATTGAATAGCAAAGTCAATATCTTATAGACATCAATTTATTTGCTTTTGTTAGACCAGCCACCAAGAATTGGTAGCATATTAATTGATAGCGAAATATGTCATTATTCAACTCTTTCATTTGTAGTCAAGGCATGTTTCACGTCTATATGTTAAGTTATATATGGCTAGTTTGGTACACTGTATTAGGCATAATAGTATAAGTTTATACAATACATTATGGACTTATTTATTGTTTGGTGCTCATATTGTATTGTATAAACTTATACATCAATCTCCTCTTATACATCAAAATGATAGATTATTTAATCCACCCTATAGATGATGTATAAGGCATGATAAGAATGCAATGTATAAATTACTTCAATATATTTAATAAACCGCCACCAAAATCACCCTCCACCACCACCGCCTTTACCACCACCGTCGCCGAAACCACCACTACCATCATTATCGCTGCCACCACAACCATCGCCACCATCACACCACCACCGTCGTTGCCACCACAACCACCATCCACCACCACTGCCTCCACCACTACCACTACCACTACCACCGTGCCACCACAACCACCCTCCACCACCACCTCCTCCACCACTATCGCCACCACCGTCGCTGCCACCACCACCTCCACCACTACTACCACCACTGCCGTCACCACCACCACCTTCGCTGCCACCACCAGCACGCTCTAGTCATCGTTATCGTCACTACCACCACCGTCGCCACCACCCTCCACCATTCCCGCCGCCACTACCGCTACCACCACCACCACTGCCACCATCGTTGATACTTTCACATCACCACTGTCGCCGCCCCCACCCTCCACCACCACCGCGGCCACCAACACCACCTTCACCACCATTGTCACCACCATTGCCCCTACCGCCACTACCACCACTGTCGTCGCCGCCACCACTACTGCAATCATCATCACCTTCCAATACCACACTACCACACCATCAGTGTCGCCACCAAATTATACGAAATCATATGTGATGGGAATTTTAGCAATTAAGTAAATGTGTGGCGCGATGATGTCGGAAAAATATTTGAGTTCGTTTATCTTAAAGTTAAATTTACCAAAAGAGTGACGAGGTAGATCATTAAAAAAATAGTCGTTTTGGAGTTCAAATTTAGCGTTGGAGACAACATTAATTTTATTAGCTTGTTAACATTGGCTCAATTGGAAAAAATAATTTCATTCAATTTTAGCGTCGGTGTGATAATATTCTTGAGTTTTGACTATACTAATTGAAAATGTTCAACTCGACGTCCAAGTTATCAATAAACAAATCATCATGTGTGGTCGGGATTTTTAACCATTAAATAAATTTATGGTGAAGATGTCTAAATAAATTTTTAATCATCATGATTAAATAAATTAGTTATATGCCTTAGATCCTTCATTTGCATGTATTGAAGATTTCCATTACATGTAAACTTAGAAATGCAAGAGTTAAACAAAATCTTTTGTGATAATTATAGAACAAAGATAGGAGGAAGATATCCATAATCCATAATATATACATTCAGGGGTTTTTCTAGGTCCAATCATCGCCTACATGGCATCTCATGATTGGCTAATTCCATTAAAAATCCTACATGGCAATCATTCCTCCTTTCCTCTTAATGTACACCCTTCTCCTTAACCTACACCCCTCTCTATTTAAAAGCTTACATAAGACTCTTATTCTTCATTCATCTCTCCATTATTTGGATTTCTCCTAAACCTACACGGCTCTTTCACCATCTCGTGCGTTTTTTGTTTTTAGCCTTCCTACATGGCTTCAAGATCTCCTTTCGTTGTTCTTCATGACTTTACAAAGGTATCTACTTTTTCTCAAATCAAATCAATTTTTCATGTCTTTGGTGTGTGTTATTGTAATCTAATCTCAATCCTTCAATATTCATGTTTTATTAACCCTAATATTGTTTTTAGCCTTGATACTTGAAGGATATATTATTATTACTGATCCCGTGAGTGTTCATAGCACAATTGAATTTCACCATCAAAATGGTGAATGCCGCTTGACTAATGGTTGGATAGGTCTACGATGACTATACAACTTTGATACCCTAAACTGTTGGTTTCTTTTCAAAAAAATGGAAAATGTTAACGTTTTTAATGTTTCAATTTGGAAAGAAGATTTTACTCATATCAAGTATCGAGGCCTCTCTATGGTTACACATGAACACGGCCTTGACTTCTTGCGGGTTTTGGTCTCGGTCACTGATACTAGGGATCGTCCATATTTTTGGAAAAATAGATCTGGATCTCAAGTGGTTGTTTTTTACGAACGGAAAACATCCACAGTTGGTACTGACCCTCACTGCATGTCAATGTGCACAATACGAATTGGTTAGTTTAATTTTCGTATTCCTTTATTTTTTTAACTTCAATGTGTTTTACTATGATTTTTACAATTTCATAATTGTTTTCGCATTTTTTTTTCAGCTATTACCTTCTCAGATCGTTCCATTCTTTTTAAGTTTTGGAACATCTCCGGTACAACTTCATACTGGTGTAATAGATGACATCCCCTGCAACTTGCTTTCGTCAAAACCTACTGATGCGCGTATAAGATCTGGTTGGAGAAAATTCTGCAAATTAATGGAAATTAGAGGGGGAGACATAGTTTGTTTTAGGTTTGAAAGAATAGCAAATAGAATTATTGAAGTTAAGGTGGTGCATGAAAATATTTAGTCAGTTGTTATTCATTCCAAAATTTAATCAGTTGTTGTTTTTTCTTGGGTATCTTTTCGTTGTTTTGTTTTTCTCAATCTAAATGAGAGGATTGTTCTCATGATTTACTTTATTTATCAATTAAAAACCAAGATTAATTGTTATTTTTTCATTATGGAATTGTTCTCATGATTTACTTTGTTTTTCCTTTGTTTTACACGTACAATTTTTTCCTTGCCTTCATCACTAAAATCATAAAAGACATTAAATGCTTTATGAAATAAATGTTATTTTTGTTTTTTTTAAATAAGAGAATTTAAAATAATTAAATAAATTTTAATGCATTGACAATTAATTTAAGGAAAATATTTTTAAAATTAATTGTTTATTTTCTTCAAATTCCTTATATAAACCACTTAATTATATTAATTTCCTTATGTCAAATCATAAAAGACATTAAATGCTTTATGAAATAAGTGCTATTTTCGTTTTTTTAAATAGGAAATTTAAAATAATTTAATAAATTTTAATGCATTGACTATTTATTCATGGAAAACATTCTCGAAATTAATTATTTATTTCCTTCAATTTTCTTATATAAACCACTTAATTATATTAATTTCCTTATTTAAAATCATAAAAGACATTAAATGTTTTATGAAATAAATGCTATTTTCGTTTTTTTATAAGGAAATTTAAAATAACTAAATAAATTTCAATGCATTGACAATTCATTTAAGGAAAATATTTTCGAAATTAATTGTTTATTTCCTTCAATTTCCTTATATAAACCACTTAATTATATTAATTTTCTTATTTAAAATCATAAAAGACAATAAATGCTTTATAAAATAAATGCTATTTTCATTTTTTTAAATAAGGAAATTTAAAATAATTAAATAAATTTTAATGCATTGACTATTTATTTATGGAAATTATTTTCGAAATTAATTATGTATTTCCTTCAATTTCCTTATATAAACCACTTAATTATATTAATTTCCTTATTTAAAATCATAAAAGACATCAAATTTTTTATGAAATAAATGCTATTTTCGGTTTTTTTTAATAAGGAAAACTAAAATAATTAAATAAATTTTAATTCATAGAATATTTATTTGAGGAAAATATTTACGAAATTATTTATTTATTTCCTTTAATTTCCTCATATAAACCACTTAATTATATGCATTTCCTTATTTAAAATCATAAAAGACATTAAATGTTTTATGGAATAAATGCTATTTTCGTTTTTTTTCAAATAAGGAAATTTAAAATAATTAAATAAATTTTAATGCATTGACTATTTATTTAAGGAAAATATTTTTGAAATTAATTGTTTATTTCCTTCAATTTTCTTATATAAACCACTTAATTATATTAATTTTCTTTATTTAAAATCATAAAAGACATTAAATACTTTATGAAATAAATGCTATTTTCATTTTTTTTAAATAAAGAAATTTAAAATAATAAAATAAATTTTAATGCATTAATTATTTATTTGAGGAAAATATTTTCGAAATTAACTATTAATTTCCTTCAATTTCCTTATATAAACCACTTAATTATATTAATTTTCTTATTTAAAATCATAAAAGACATTAAAGAAATTTATTCATGCTTTTCAAAAAGAAAAAAGAACTTTATTCATGTGTAATTAATTTAAAATGGTGTTTATAATTGATCGTTATTTAATGTTAGTAAAAACATTAATGTTAGTCAACGAAATTACGTATACGTTAAATTAATTTGATTTACAACATTCAAATTTTAGTCCATGATAGAAAACATTAATATCACTATTTAATGCTTTTAACATTCCTTAATTATTAGTCAATTAATAATAAAAACATTAGCTAAAAAAATATGTTCCTTAAATATAAATGTATTTTACACACCTATTTGACCTTTTAAAAAAACATTAATGTTAGTCAATGGTAAAAAATTTAATTTCGATTATCCTGTTACGTTTTAAGAAAAAAAAAACAATTTTAAATATCATTTTTAATGATTTAAATTCAAAATTATAAATACAATATAACTCCTTTATTCATGTAAAATTAATTTAAAATGATGTTTATTGTCATTTAATGTTATTAAATACATTATTGTTAGTCAATGAAATTACATATACGTTACATTAATTTGATTTACAAGATTCTAATTTTAGTCAATGATAAAAAACATTAATACACTTATTTAATGGTTTTAAAAATCATTAATTATTAGTCAATACATAATACTCCCTCCGTTGCTATATAACTGACATTTTAAGGTTGTTCACAAGTATTAAGAAATAATAATTAATGTTCTTGTTTTATTAAAAGTACTATTTAACTTTCTATTATACCATTTATCTCTCTTATTAATTCTAACATTTCAATCTTCCTACCACCAATAAATGAAGGGTACAATTGGTAAAGTATAATTAATGCTCTCTTGAACTTTGTAAAGTGGCAGATAATTAGGAACAAAATTCAGCTAAAAATAGTTTCAGTGATTTAGGAACAGAGGGAGTACAAACATTGACAACAAATTTTCGTTCATTAAAAAGAAACGTATTTTCCACACCTATTTATTGTGTTTAAAATACATTAATGTTAGTCAATGACTGAACTTTAATTTCGAATATTCTTTCACGCTTTAAAAAAAGGTTTTAACACTCAAAATTTAATGATTTTAATTCAAAATTATAAATACATATATACTGTTATATTCTTTTCGTTTTAAAAAACCGCGTTATTTCCTTTTTTATAAATATTACCCTATTTAATACTCGCGTTCATGTCCTTTTTATATAAATATTACCATATTTAAACCTTAGGGACGGTCTTTTAAAAACTTTAATTTTTATTCATTGATTATTTTTAGACTGTGCAAAAACAGTAAAAACTATATCATATACATTACAAAATAAAAATTTTAATTATACTATTAATTTTTTACTACATTACTTCTTACTGTACTAATATTTACACGCAGCTACTAATTTTAAAATGAATAAATGATAAATTTCAAATTTTATGGGGTATTAAAAATCGACTTTGATGATTTTTTCAGGACTAAATATTGAAGATGATCAGTTACAAAATTTGTGTTTGGCTGGGATAGAGAAAATACTTCAAAGAAATGACAAATCTCTAAAGGAACATAGTTGTTTGCCCTATCCAATTTTTTATGATGTGGAATAGTTTCAAAACAAGGTCATAGTAGATGAGCTTAACTACAACAAAGAAGAAATGACAAATAAACATGCATCATATCTAACAATGATGACAGCAGAACAGAAGGGTGTATATGACAACATAATGCAATCAGTGTTGTCTGATAGTGGCAGATTTTTCTTTTAGTATGGATTAGGAGGAACTGGCAAAAATTTTGTCTGGAATACATTAACTGCAACCATCCGTTCAATGGGTATGATTGTTCTGAATGTTGCTTCAAGTGGTATAGCTTCTTTGTTGTGGCCGGGTCGTAGAACAACACATTCCAGATTTTGCATTCCATTGCAAACCGATGAAACAACTACTTGCAACATCAAACAAGGTAGTTTAAGGGAAATTTACTGATCTGTGCCAAGATCTTTTGGGATGAAGCTCCTATGTTAAATAAGAATTGTTTTCAGGCACTTGATAGGACTTTGCGCGGTATCATGAAACAAGAAGATGAAAGCAACATAGACAAACCATTTGGCGGTAAAGTTGTAGTTCTTGGTGGTGACTTCAGACAAATTCTTCCAGTCATTCCAAAAGGTGGAAGACAAGGCATTGTATCTGCTACAGTAAATTCTTCTAATCTTTGGAAATACTGTAAATTTTTAAAGCTCACTAAAAACATGAGATTACGCACAACAGGTTCACCAGAGCTTGCAACAGAAATTAATGAATTTGCTGACTGGATTCTCAAAATCGGAGATGGTGATTTCGAATCAAATGAGCGCGGTGAATCAGATATTGAAATTCCTGAAGATCTTTTGATACAGGATAGTGAAAATCCACTTCTTGACCTGGTTGATTTTGCATATCCCAATTTGGTGCAGAACATGAAGACTGAGAAGTTTTTTGAAGAACGATGCATATTGTGTCCTACATTGGAATGTGTTGAGAAGGTTAATTATTTTATGCTTGATTTACTACCAGGTAATACAATAGAGTACTTAACCTCAGATAGCACTTGAAAATCTGACGAGGACACTGAACTACATTCAGAGTGGTTTACTACATAATTCTTAAATGATATTACATGCTCAGGAATACCAAATCACAAAATTATATTGAAGGAAGGTGCTCTGATAATGCTATTGAGAAATACAAATCAAGCAGCCGGTTTATGCAATGGAACGCGGCTAATAGTGGTTGATCTTGGAACAAATGTTATAAAGGTCACAATAATAACATGAACAACATTGGAGAAGACATTTTCATTCCAAGAATGGACATGGTTCCATCTGTCTCAGGTTACCCGTTTAAGTTTGAAAGACGTCATTGGCCATGGATTAATGATCTTTTGTTGCACCAATCTGGTATTCCATCTGCAACTTCTAGGGTCCGTACCAGCTCTGTTTTGGCGGCTGGCGGCTGCTTGGATGCTAGGGAGATTGTTGGGGAGGTTGTTGGGGATTCGGCTCCCGCTTTATATGATGTTGGTTCGGTGAGGTGTGACGGGCTTGGCTTTTTTAGTCCATCACATTCTTGTTTTGAGGTTGGCGAATGCTCTGTTCTTGCTAGAGGCGCTCAAGGCTGTCTGGAAGCTTATTCAGATTCTGGGAGGGAGGAGGATGATGCTCTTGTGGATGCGGCTGCGCTTGGTGATGATTCCGCTCTTGATTTTTCCCCTCCGAGACCTCGTCCTCGTGGTCGGCCTAAGAAAACTAAAGAGGCGTTGATCAGAAGGCAGTGTTCTCGGCGGCCTAGGGAACGTCCTCGTAAATCCGAGAGTGTGAATATCGCTTTTGTGCCGGCGCCGCCTAGTCCTCCGTCTCCATCGGGCCCTTATTTCACGCGAGCAAAGAAGGCTTGGTGTCTTGCTTTTGCAGGCATGTCCTTCCCTGGTAGTGATGAAGATGCCATTCGAGGGCTGGCAGAAGTTATTAAAGAAAATTTTCCTCTTAGGTGTTAGGTCGGCTGCGTTTTTTTCTTTTGGGTGGTTGTTTTTTGTCTTTTGTTGGGTTGGTGGTTGTTTCCCTCTTTGTGAGTTGTTTCCTCTTTCGATTTTTATTGAATAAATCTCTTTTACTCTAAAAAAAAAGACGTCAATTTCTGATCAGTCTATCCTAAATAATTCTGAATTTTATGAAATTTGTAAGACGGTAAAATTTATGAGGCATCACAAATTTATTGGTTTTCTTTATACGTTTTGCTTCTTTACTAATTGTCCAAAAATATTGTTGAACAATCGTATTGAAACATATTACACTACGAATTTAATAATAAATTAATTAATTAAAGGAGTGATTAAAAATCATAAATTCTCACATTACAAATTAATAAACGCATTTTGATGACTTTTTCCTACATTCACTTTTATTCCTTAAATAATCACACACATTTATGTGTTTTAGTCACGCATTTAATGATTTTTTTCTGCATTAACTTCAAGTCAATAAATAATCAAGCGCATTTGCGATATTTAGCATTTAAAAAATTAAAATTTAAATAAAGGTATTTTTCAACCTTTAATGCGTAAAAAAATCATATTTATCAAAAAATACCAAATTTATTGCATTAATAACGTGATAAAGTACATTAAATTCAAAATAACAAAATAGTATAACTGCCTTAATTACATTCAATTATTTTTAACAAATATTCCTTAAAAATATCTTTCCTTAAAACCGTTGACTGCTATTTAGGAAAATCGAATTAAAATAGTTTTAAATCATAATTAAAAAAACAAAATTAATAACATTGATTTGATTTCAAAATTCATCCATCACAATTAAGTACATTAATTACATCGATTTATTTTTAAAAAGTCAAGCAACAACTTAGTAATAATTCCTTAATTACAATTACTTGATTATATACATTAATTATACAAAATTATGTGCGTTAATTAAGTAAATAAAACCTACATACATAAATTAAAAATTCGGATCAAGTAAAAAATTGAATAACGCATTAAATTTTAAAAAAAAACTCAACTTATACTAATAAAAATTCAAGCTTCAACAAAAAGTAATAATAAATCAAAACAAAATCAATTAGGAATCACATAAGAGCAATAAGTCTATATATATATATATAACATGCTAAATATGTTAGATATAAGTTGTTTCTCTGTTCTGTTCTTATATAATTAAGCACTATGGTCGGGATCTGGACTGGTAGTACACTTTGAACTAAACTAAAATGAAAGCTCTTTTGAAAACCTTCTAGGATTATTACTATTCAGACTTATGATCATCTCTGCAGCGGAGGCGTTGAAGGCAGTAAGTCCCTGTGTGGCAGTAAGTCTATATTGGCCATACTACAGACATGTTATTAAGTTCTGAATATTTTTAATGTCCTTGTTTAGTTTCTTTTTGTGGTGGCTTAAGTCTGATCCAGATCTATACTGCTCAACTATTAAGAACAACGCAGAACCTAACTTATATTTCTAATTTATTTATCTGTTTCTATAGAACCAGGTGATGGCGATGATACTTACGGGTGAGGAAGATCTATCTCTCTTGATGCTTCGCTCTTTCTCTTCTAAGCTTTCTTTCAGATCTTCCCAACCCTCTTCTTCTTCTATCGATCATCCTCATCAATCCAATCAATTATCCAAATCTGTCTTCAAAGAAGAAATTCATTTTGAAGATATCAATCAAGATCTTGACAACTGGGAAATTCCAAAAATTTCTCATGCTGAGATCTACAAACCAAACGGATCCTTTTTCAAACGATCAGATTTCATTATCAAAACCGTTGAGCAAACCAACAAGCTCAGATCTGATGATGAAGAAATCCATCTGCTTTCCGAGAAAAGCATCAAAGAACATATCAGCAAGAACTTCAACTATCTTCATATAGGTAGTGTTCAAGTTGGTCTTAAACCCCTAACCAGGAAATCTCTTGACATCGCTGTACTCCTTTGTCTTAGGGATGTTAGACATAATCAATTCCATGACTCCCTCTTAGGAACGGTTGAAACCAGCCTGAGTAATGGACCAATCTTTTTCAATTGCTTTCCAGATCTAACTGTCAGTCTGGAAGACAAAAACATCCTTGATGTCCTCTTCCTAAATATCAAGCTTCACGGCCTTGATATGAAAGAAGATTCCATACCCATCTCTTTGATCTACAGGGTTCAATACAAGGTAATGAACTCCATCAAATCTTATTTCTTGCGAACCAATTGTGAGAAATCTGGAGAAACAACTCTTTTCCTTACAGATTATGATAAGGCAAACGTTATTGTTCCCAAAACCATCCAATGGAGTGATATCACCCTTCCAGAAAAATGGTATTTGGAAAAGGCTACTCCAGCCCAACCTGTTGAAACTCCTGAGTTTCGTGAAATCATCCAACACCAATCTGGCCAAGTAGATCTCATCTTTGATAGGAGAAATTCCTTCTCTATCCCTAGATCTATTAGGACATCCTCAAATGATTTCCAATCCGCCATGTCTAGAAGATCTTTTTCTATGACTAGAAGGAACCAGCCTGAGTCTAGTGCTCGACCTTCCCTCTCTCATGACGGATCTATCTATCCATTTAGCTGGATATGTCAATACTACTCCTGTCAAAACTACCTATGACAAGAGTAAAGAAGATCATCAATCCACCTTATCTCCAACGTATTCTTCTCTAGAAACCCCTGGAGAGACTTCTGATTTCATTGGAGCAATTACTTCCGAATTTGTCATTGACAAAGAAGGTATCCGAGCAGACTTTTACTCTGACCAATGGACTCAGCAAAGAAAATGGTTCTTGGAAAGTATCAGGGTGAAAAGAGAAAGAAGATCCAAGAAAAATTCTATGGGTTCCTTGAGAAAACCCAGCAAAACATCTTCTTTTTTGAATGGTTTCAAGATTACGCCAATAAGAATAGGAAATCTTACCCCTTCCAAGTTGGCATGATTAAATGGAAGCATAAGGATGGAAAAGAAACCCTTTCAAATCTCCCTCCTAAAACTCCTTTTCTTCTTAAAGGAGCCCAATCTACACCTGTCCTAGCTTCTCCCTTCAAGACTAGGAAAGAAGAAGGTGATGTCACTGGTAAAGACATCAAAGACCTTATGGAACAATCCAACTATACCAATAAGTATCTTCAAATTCTTGGAGAATCCCAATCGCAGGATTCCTCTTCCAGGAAAGGTAAAGAAAAGGTCAAGATCGAACCTTCCTCTTCTAATCCTGATATCCCTAAAGGATGTCAACTTGAGAAACCTCTTTTCAAACCTTTTCAAATCAGTTGCCGTTCCAGACACTCGGCTCAAACTCTTCGGGCTAAAAAGGAATCTGACAATGAGCTCCTCCAAAAGGTGGTTGAGCAACTTCAGCTTCTCAAACAAGTTGTCCCGGAAACGCCAACACCAACTTCTGAAACTATTTCCGATCCTACTGTTTCGGCTCCTGCTCCTCCTAAAGAGACTTTAATCCGCCGAACTTCTACTCGTAATACCTCTACTTCTTTAAACAATATTGAAGATGGTAAGGTTGAGTCTGATTTTGATATTCAATCTGATGATCAAACTGTCAAAAGTGTTCCTATCAACACTGTCATTCACAATTCTAGGAATCAGTGGAGAAAAGAGACCAAACTCTATTATCCTAGAGCTACTGCTCCTGATCTTCTTTTAGAAGAATCCTCAAACTTCAAAAGCTTCAGCGCCAACAATGTCTATGAATGGAATATTGATGGTGAAAATGAGTATGGTATCACCAAAATCCTCCAAAATATGACTATGGTAGCCACAGCCTATGTTACCGCCAATAGTTGTCCTGAATCTCTTATTGTCGAAGTCTTGGTTGCTGGTTTCTGTGGCCAGCTCAAAGGTTGGTGGGATAATTATCTCACTGAAGACGAAAAGAATCAGATCTTGACTGCTATCAAGACTGATGAAGAAGGTAATCCTATCATCTAAGATGGAAAATTCATTCCTGATGCTATCAACTCCTTAATCTTTACCATAGCCCAACACTTTGTTGGAGATCCTTCCCTCATCAAGGATAGATCTGGTGATCTTTTGTCCAATCTGAAGTGTAAATCTTTGGGTGATTTTAGATGGTATAAGGAGACCTTCTTGACCAGGGTTTACACCCGAGAAGACAGCCAACAAGCTTTCTGGAAAGAGAAATTCCTGGCCGGTCTTCCTAAATCTTTTGGCGACAAAGTTCGTGAGAAACTTAGAAGCCAAAATCCGGGGGGAGAAATCCCTTATCATACCCTTAGTTATGGACAGCTCATAGCTATCATTCAAAGAGTTGCTCTCAAAATCTGTCAGGACGACAAAATCCAACAGCAACTCACTAAGGAGAAGTCTCAGAATCGCAGAGATTTGGGTACTTTCTGCGAACAATTTGGTATTCAAGGTTGTCCCAAGAAACCTAAACCCAGAAAGCAAGATCCTCCTCCCAAACAGCAATGGAGAAAGAGATCTAGCAGGAATGATCATAGGAAACCCAAGCCTAGATCAAAACCTCAATCTTCGCAAATTCCAAAGAACCCTCCTGAGACTAGACCCTCTCAAGGAAAAGATGTTACCTGCTACAACTGCGGCAAGCCGGGCCATATTAGCAGGTATTGCAGACTCAAAAAGAGAATCTCTGAGCTTCATCTTGAACCTGAGATCGAAGACAAGATCAACAATCTTCTCATTCAAACTTCTGATGAAGAAGAATCTAATCCTTCGGATTATGAGGTCTCTGAAGACCTAAATCAAATTCAGAATGATGATTCTCAATCATCATCCTCCGTCAATACCTTGTCTATCAACACTTTGACCAATGAACAAGATCTACTCTTCAGGGCCATTAATTCTATCCCTGATCCTGAGGAAAAGAAAGTCTATTTGGAACGCCTCAGGTCTACTCTTGAAGATAGGCCTCCCAAAAGTCCTATAACCACTAATAAATTCAATCTTAGAGATACTTTCAAGCGTCTTGAGAAATCTACGGTCAAGCCCGTCACTATTCAAGACCTCCAATCAGAAGTCAATTCCCTTAAGACTGAGGTTAAAAGCCTCAAACAAATCCAAAGCAGTCAGCAGCTTATTTTGGAGAAACTGACTAGAAATTATGAGGAAGATGATTCTTCTGTACCTGATTCCAATCCAGCTCCTAACGACAACTGCGAGGACTTTCTGGAAAATATTAACCAGGTCACCATTCAGAAATTCTTCATCCATGTCAAAATCCTCATAGGTGATTTTATTCTCGAAACCCCTGCCCTCTTTGACACAGGAGCAGATTCCAGTTGTATTTCGGAGGGACTCATTCCCACCAGATATTTTGAGAAAACAACTGAGAAGCTCAGTGCTGCCGAAGGATCTAGACTAAAAATCAAGTATAAAATCCCCTCAGCTATCATAAAAAATGGTAGTCTTGAAATCGAAACTCCATTTCTGTTAGTCAGAAATTTGAGTCAAAAAATCATTATAGGGACCCCATTCATTAAGAAGCTCTTCCCCTATAATACTGACGTAGATGGCATTACTGTCCAGCACCTTGGACAGCCGATTTTATTCAAATTCTCTGAACCCCCCATAGAAAAGACTTTGAATGTCATATCCTACAAGGAGAAGCAGATTAACTTCCTCAAGGAAGAAATCTCTTACAAAACCATTGAGGTTCAATTGCAACAACCTTCTGTCAAATCAAGGATTGAGAATATTTTGGAAGATATTCAATCTAACATCTGTTCTGATCTACCCAACGCCTTTTGGGAAAGGAAGAGCCATATGGTGGAACTTCCTTATCAAAAAGATTTTTCAGACAAACAGATTCCAACCAAGGCTAGGCCTATTCAAATGAATGAAGAACTTCTTCATTTCTGCCAAAAGGAGATTAATGATCTTCTTGAAAAGAAGCTTATTCGCAGGAGTAAGAGCCCTTGGTCCTGTGCAGCCTTCTATGTCAACAAGCAAGCTGAGATAGAACGTGGAACCCCTAGGCTGGTCATCAACTACAAACCTCTCAATCAAGCTCTTTGTTGGATTAGATATCCTATTCCCAACAAGAAAGATCTCCTGGCTAGGCTTCACGACGCCAAGATCTTTTCAAAATTCGACATGAAGTCTGGATTTTGGCAAATCCAATTACAAGAAAAGGATAGGTATAAAACTGCTTTTACTGTTCCCTTTGGGCAGTATGAGTGGAACGTTATGCCTTTTGGGCTAAAGAACGCCCCATCTGAATTCCAAAGGATTATGAACGAAATCTTCAATCCTTATTCCAAATTCACTATTGTCTACATTGACGATGTTCTAATCTTTTCCCAAACTTTAGATCAACATTTCAAACATCTTAATACGTTCATTTCTGTTATCAAAAGGAATGGCTTGGCTGTATCCAAGACAAAGGTCAGTTTGTTTCAAACCAAAATCAGATTCCTTGGTCACAACATCCACCAAGGAACCATCATTCCTATCAATAGAGCCATTGAGTTCACTGATAAATTCCCTGATCAAATCATTGACAAAACCCAACTACAAAGATTCCTGGGTTGTCTCAATTATGTTGCGGACTTCTGTCCTCAACTCAGTACCATAATCAAACCCCTTCATGATAGACTCAAGAAGGATCCTCCACCTTGGTCCGATATTCATACCAATGTGGTCAAACAAATCAAACTTCGTGTCAAGAATCTCTCATTCTTTATCTCCCTAATCCTCAAGCTTTCAAAATTATTGAAACTGATGCCTCTGATATTGGCTTTGGTGGTATTTTGAAACAAAAGGTTTTTGACAAGGAACAAATTATTGCTTTTACTTCAAAACATTGGAATCCTGCTCAGCAGAACTATTCTACTGTCAAAAAAGAAGTTTTAGCAATCGTTTTATCTATTTCAAAATTTCAATCTGATTTGATTAATCAAAAATTCTTAGTCCGTGTGGACTGCAAATCTGCGAAAGAAATCTTACAAAAAGATGTCAAAAACTTAGCTTCAAAACATATCTTTGCCAGATAGCAAGCTATTTTAAGTGTTTTTGACTTTGATATTGAATATATAAAAGGATCTACCAATTCTCTCCCTGATTTTCTTACTCGTGAATATTTGCAGGGAAGAACCTAACATGGCCTCCATAGGCCCCTCCTCCTCCTCCTCACGAGGAAGAGGCAAAAGCAGAGAAAGGAATAAAGGTATTGTAATCACTGACCCTTTAATCTTATCTGAGCCCACTGCTCACCAATCTGGACCCACTGTCCAAAAAATTGAGCCCACTGCTCAGACCCAATCTTCCCAACCAAAACAAACTAAAGCAGATTATGCTTTATCCATCCCAACACTTCTTGCCTTCAAACAAGCAGGCTTAGATGAAATACCTCAAGGCCTCACCAAACTTCCAAATAAATCTTGGGCCAGCATCGCCGACAAAGATGATGACCAAGAAATTCAATCCCTCCAAGCTTTTATTGATAGAACCAGAAGCTTAGCAACTTATGATGGGAAAAAACCTGTTGTTGTTGCCCAACCTAGCCTAGTTGCCCGACCTAGCCCAAATTCAGGTTACTTGGCTAAAGCAGATATGAAATTCCAAACCTTCATCGAACCAGAATGGTGGGACAATTCTGGAGGAGTTAACCTGGCCAATAAAATTGGTACCAAGCTCTTCCCAAGTCATCTTGATCCCACTCACCCAATCAAAACCCAAAGATTCTATGAGTTTATTCTGGTTGACACAAACAGTGTGGAAATCAAACATTTTAGGGATAAAAATGATAATTCCCTAATTACCCATTCTACACTACAAATCCTCCGTGTCCTTCGTCCCAATGACTTTGGACCAAATCCAAACAGTTACAAAAAGTTCTCCCAGAATTTCGACCCAGTTGGTTTTAATTATTGGGACTATATCAGGGCCTGGGATAATATAATCCTTGGTCTGCAAAACAAAAGTTTCAAACATTCTTGGCTCATTTATTTTAAATGGACCAACAAATATTCTTTTCCAAATTGGTTTCATTCATGGTGGAGCTTCTTTGGACCTACAGCTGAAATTTTCCCCTCTGAAGTTCTTGAGGGATACAATCACTTCATTAAACACTGGAACAAAGAGTTGAACAATTATCCAGATTGTTTAAACTTTTTTACAATCTTTTCCCTCTCTTGGGTGTTCTCTTGGTGTTATGGTCTTAAGACCAAAACCCAACCAATCCTTTACAAACAGGCTCTCATCAAATGGTGGAAAATCTTTGATGCGACAAAAGCCTACAAAGAAAATGTGAGCCAATGGTTCAAAACCAATCAGAAATATCTCAAGCATGCAAGTCCACAGACTAGTCTCTTGCTAAACCAAAAGGCCCACATCACAGCGGCCCTTGCAGGAGCTTCAACGGAAGAAGACTTGCTGAGAAACCTTCAATCTGCTCTTTAATTATTGAAGGAGCCAATCGAGCAGGCCTCATCCTCAAAGGCCCCTCAACTCAAAATCACCGACCAGTCGTCCTCATTTGGGTCAGACTTTGTCCATGAATCTACAGAATCAGATGATGAAGACTTCTGCTAAAGTTGTTTTGTCGTCTTGCAATCATTCAATTTTGTAATAATTCTATCTATTATTGTAATCCACTGTAGCAACAGTAGAACTTTTTACTGTAGCAAATAGTGTCCGTCAAATAGTACCGTCTACCGGAACTATTTAAACAGTGACCAAATTTTCCCTTTAAATAGGCATCTTCTGAGCTTTGTTAATCAGAGTTTGGTAGAGCTTAGTTAGAGTGTTTAGAGAGAGAAACACTGAGAGAATTCCTTCTGTAAGTTCTCCTTCAGTTTTCCTTTCTTTCAATCTTTTAGGTTTTTAAGTTTCAGTTTTTCAGTTTTTAAGTTTCAGTTTTGTAATCTATGTTTATGTAATATATATCTTGTTCAAGTTTTATTTTTCTGTTTATGGAAGGCTGAGCCTCCTGTTTTAATTCCTGTTTTTAATTTCTGCAATTTAATTTTCTGCAAAAGGCCCCTCCGTGGTGGCGTCCTACTTCTCTTAATCCTCTTCTCATCCCCCTCCTTCTGCTTCCGACCCCCTGGCGTCCTAATTTCTGCAATATATATATATATATATATACACTTTAGTATACATCTCCTTTGATACACAAGTTCAGGCCAAAATCAACAAACGTTAGTTTTCATCTCCAAAACTTTATTGCATCATGAATCTGAATTATAGCCTACTTGACCAACTGACTCCTTTAGCACATGATTGGACTATTGTCGTTCGAGTAATAAGGGCGTGGTTTGCTGAAGAAGAAGAGGAAGAAGATGAGGAAGGACACGATGGTTCGTTCTATAATATGTTGTTGATGGATCAAAAAGTATGTAAACCAGAAACAATTTTGCTATTATTAAATATGTAATTGTATTTTAATTTAATTCACGGATATAAATTCATATGAAACTCCTTCATTTCTAATGTCAAACAATCCATGCAGAGTGTAGGCGTAACCTTCATGAACGTTTTGCCAACAGAATCACGGAAGGTTTGGTATACCGTTTTGAATATTCTGGGTATGACATAATTTCCGAGGTCTTAGTGCATCTAGGCATATCTACAAGATACACTTGCAAAGTAGAACAAGGATGGTTCCATATAATAAAGATGTGTTTTCTGTGCGTGATCTGATATTTGACAACGTGCAAGAAATTCTAAATCCTGACTTTGACGAGCGGTTCTTAGTTGGTATGTAAATATTTACCTTCATTTAAATAACTTCAAATACATCAACACTTTCATGTATTGACATTACCATTAAAACATATGTTATGGGCGAAGTAACGCACATCAGAAATTACAACGGATTTGAGCGGAATAGAGTCCATACGTAGAGCAGAGACATTGAACTTGAATCTCAAGGGTAAATTTGCTTTTATCAATAAAAAAATTAGTATTATTAATTTCTATAAATTCCTACAGAAGAAAGTTAACAACTTTTATTTAATTTTTTTCCAGCAAAAAAATTAAATGTTTTTTATACGGCCAATTTGTCGACGAATTGGATGCACCTCTAAATTCAAAAGGACAACAAACATGTTGTGATTATCATATTGCTCTGAGTTGTAACAATTCATCAAGGTACATTTAATTATTTTGAGCAACAAACAAACATAAACTTCTATATAATAAATCAACATGTTTAAACTTAAACTTATGATCGATTGCTAATTTTTTTTTCAGGGGTATAAAAACTAACTGCTGGGTTAAACTGCACTATAGTAATGTTCAATCCTGACATTCCACAAGCAGTGTTCTACAGAGAAAGGTATGTATGTACTATGGATTTCATATTACTTTGAACAAATTTAGATGACAAATAACAACATAATTTTTGTTTCTTCGAAGATTATTTGAGTGTGACACAGTTCAAACTCAAGTAATGAACGTTATGATTGAAAGATTAAACGTTACTGAAAAAGATGAGTTCCTGACGCTTTTCCCAAGCACAAGTATTAAAAATTTGGTTACTCACTTTTAATTTAATTTATTAGACTTTTTTTTTATTAAAAAAAACAGACATTGATTTTCATTCAACGTTTTAATTAAATAAAACAATTACTTATTATATTATTAACTATTAAATTAGTAAATAAACATATAATGTTAGGATTACACTAAATAAAAATGCGTTTTAAATAAAAAATTCTTGGAGTTAGAGATTTTTAAACCCTAACTACAAACTTAAATACTTATTAAACTAATTTAATAATCACCTATTATGGAAAATTAACAACACATGAATAATGAGATAAAATATCATTTTAATTAGACCATAAACTCTTATACTCTTTCATTGAATTTAATTGCTTTAAATTCATAACGTTATAATAGGAAAAAAAGATTTTGATACACGTTTTAAATTCATAATGGTTATTTATATCTACATCATGATTTCTGATATTTTCGATTCAAATGTTCTCTGACTGAGGTATTGGTCATCACTATTGTAAAATAGGTTTGGTTTAGACATTGGTCAGCACTATTATAAAATAGGTTTGTTTTGCAGACAATCACTAAAAGTGGTAAACAAAACACACCTCCAGCTATAGTTGAAGACTCCAACACACCTGTTAAACGTCGTTCAGAATATGGTTTCATAACAGAAGTTGTTGGAAGTAAAGATGCAGAAATGTTGAAAAAGATCAAGGTTTCAAAGATTTAGTTGCATTTCCTTAAGATTGTTTGCAAATAAATAGCTTTTGTGTTAAACTTTCACTTTTATGTTTTTACCTACGTTGAGAATTTGTTTTTTTTTTGGTAAATTGACCTCGATGGTCACTTTCAAACATTTTGACTTTTTTTCTTCGTATATTGACCATGTTACTAAAATATTCAATAAATCATTTTATGTTTGCAAATCTTCGTGCATACGTCAATTTAAATGTGTTTTCGACCCTTAAACACATTACTTTACAAAAAAAAATAACCTACACCACAAATGTGCAAAAAAGAAAAATAAACCAAATACCTATATAGAATTAAAAAATATATATTAATTGATTAATAAAAATTAAAAAAAATAAATCCAAAATTAAATTCCCCTTAAAAACTAGTAAGAATTCAAAGAGCATTAAGAAAGAGTTCAACAAAACCTTTTGTGATGTGTGATTAATGCATTAGGAATGGTATTAAATTGGGAAGATAAAAAAAAAAATTGACGTAAGAAAATAAAAAATTATTATGGAATCGAGAAGATAAAAATATGATAAAAATATTAGATGTGACATGCGCAATTTTGCTGAGATGATAAAAAAAAATTGTGATGTGTAATTAGTTATCAACGCTACAACCCGCGACTCACTAATAAAATTAGTTGTATATGTAATTGATTTTAATTTAGTATAATATTATACATTATTCATTATATGCTAAGAAGGGGTCTATAAGCTACCTGAGATAGCTTATAGCTTAAAGCTTTAAGCTACTAAAATAAGTTCATTTACCAAACACTTTTGAAGAACTTTTAAACTAGTCAAATAAGCTTTAAGCTAGTCAAATAAGCTATAAACTAGCTAAAATAACATGCCAAACATAGCCTATATCTAAACATATAGAAAAATGGTTGTGACATAATCACTTGATGTTGGTAACTAAAACATTTGAACGAAAAGTTAAAGAACCTCTTGTAGAAATGTGTACAAGTCTAAACTATTTAAAAAAATGAAACATTCTTTAGTTATGACTACTAATTGAAAATTTTAAACTTGTCCAAGATATACCAATAAAATTAAACTAATCATCATGTGTTAGGGATTTTAGCCATTAAATAAATTTACGCTGAACCTGTCTAAAAATATTTGGGTTGATTTGTTTTAAGTTTTCTTTTATAGGGTAAACCTAAAAATGCAAGAGATATGATTTACCAAAATAGTTAGGAAGGTTATAAGTGTTGTTAACGCTCTGGTTGGACTTACATAATGTTGACGAGTAGTAGATAAGTTAGATCTCCGTAAGGGTGATGTTATAAGATCGAATTCAGTATGATCATTTATTTAGAATAACAGACATAGTTTCTGTAGCAGGTTTACACTTGTCAAAGACCAATAACGCTCCGGTCTACACTCATAAATTAAGATATAAAAATTGATTTATTTATATAACTATGTTTTGCCCTGTGTTGCACGGGTACGGGTACGGTACCTGGTACGGTACCCGGTACGGGTACGGTATTGGGTATGCGGTACGCAATTTTTGAAAAAACAGGGATACAGGTACGTTAGATATATGTATATTTTTTTAAATATAATATATAATAAAATATACATAATATTTAAATATAAATAAATTATACAAAAAAAAGGCAAAACGTCGTCGTGTTGAGCTAGGAAAAAAATATAAAGGCCAAAACGACGTCGTTTTGAGCCAGGAAAAAAAAAAGGTAAAACGTCGTCGTTTTGAGCCAGGAACCATTTTTTTTTTTTGAAATGGGTAGGTACTGGGTACGTACCCACAGCGTATGCGTACCGGGTATGTACCCGGTACGGGTACGGACTGTTACCCATGCATCACAGGTTTTGCCTAAAGTAATAGTAAAGCAAAAATTAAAAAAATCACTAGAAAGAAGGCTCAAACATCCAATCATGTTAGTACACCTTTAATGTTCTTAACTAGGTAGTAACCTGTGATAGACCTCGTTGCTTATTTAAAAAAAATCAAAGCAAATTGTATAATATTATACAATATATTACAATTGTAAATTAATTTTAAATATTGACCAACTATTGAGATTGCAATTAATATTAATCAAATATTGTTTCCAACAAAATGTTTTGATGCATTATTATCAAATATTCAATGCAATGTGATAATTATTGACATGATAAATGAATAATAGTCCAAGTTAGCAACTATAGCATTCACTGCAGAAGGTATCAAGCAATATTAATAAAGGAAAAATGCTTCAAAAAGCGCTAGAAGGAGGGTTCGAACCTCCGACCTTGTGGTTAACAGCCACACGCTCTAACCAACTGAGCTATTCCAGCTGATGCTATGTAAGGTCAATTTTTATTTTAATATACGTTTTTACGCCAGTCATTCAAATAAGCAAATAACACATGCCCAAATAAATCTCTAAAAAAGTCTTATCTAAGTTAATTGGATAAAGACATAAAACATATCACTGTAAATTTTGCTGAATTTTCATTATTAGAAAAGTTCACCCTGATGTTTGAGAAGGATTTCTTTGAATAAAATACGTTGAAAATATAACTACTCCTTAAATACCCGCCTATTAGTTATATTTCCCAAGCCTCATCCCCAGTGAAAACAGAATATCTTATAGACATGATTCAGGTTCCATTATATTTAGTTATGAGAAAACATAAATAAACACAGTAATTTGTAAGGAAAATAAGCTTTTGTAAGAAAAATGGTGTTAGATGGAGTGAAGCAGCCAAAAGTTAGGCACAATATATTAACTAAGTTTTGAACTCTATCCTCTAATCAGAAATGTAGAACTACAACTGTTAACTAGACTTTTGACCCCAAAAAAAAACTGTTTACTAGACTGAGATGCACGTCTTTTGTTAATTTATCCTGGTAATAATAACAGGAAAAGATGAAGGAATGCCTTTTGTTAATATTTGCATCCATGCAACCTTATATTGTGGAAGAAGCTGTTGGCATAAAAAGTGTTAGCTTCAACCAACAAAATCATAATAAGAGTATACTAAAATGATGTCTTAAAGAATGTACTGCAAATATATATGGGCAAATGTCAAATACAATGAAACTTTAGCATACTTCAATTTGGAAGAAAGTCAATTCTTGTTCTAATCTTGGAAACGAGAAATTGGACACAACTTAGAACACAGTTGAAGCCTTTTGAGTAGAATGTCTAATTACAGAATCCCATATCAAATTGATTATTCAACTTGTGGATATTATCATATTACATTAGTTAGACAATTACTAGCTGTGATTGGAGGAGAGTATTGAAGCTATCAATATCATATGGGTTCCATGTATAGATTTATTTCCGACACTAGCTGTAGTAAAATCAAAACATGCACAACGAAACCATAATTTTATTGTTGGTTTAAGACTTGTATACCCTATAGGAGGTAATCCTAGGTAGACTAGCTTTCCTAGCAAAGGTATTTCCATATTGCTTGAGGAAAATCAATTATGTACAACTGAAACCAACCACATGTTGGTCCATGACACATAGCAAGCCTGTTACTCAGACCTAGGATTTTGACAACAATGAGTTGTTAACATCATAGACAAATTGTTAAATTCATCAATTTAATAGAACAGACCCTCCAGAGAGTAATAGGGTTCATCAAAGAATTGTTAACATCAAGTCAATTAGGATCTTCTATGCAATAATTTTCTATTAAAGGAGTACAAAACAATCCTGTGGAGTGGATGAGATAGAAATTTGCACTTACGTGCATCACCATAACCAGGAAAAAACACTGAAATAAAACAAGTATTGACTAAAAACATCACATACAACTCTACATTGTTTAGTTTTAAGAAAGAAAGAAGATCAAGGATTCAAAATTACAAGTATGATCGTAGTTTTCTACAAAGTTCTGAAACATACGACAAATGCAAATCCAGAATTCAGGAAATTACAGTAATCTCATAACACAGATTCCTAGCATGATTAGTCTCTGCCTCACCTCTTTCCCATACATTTTAAGCTGTTTCACAATATTTGATCCAGAAATTTTTTGTTCAAAGAGCTTCTAGATTGCATCACTTTAGCTTTGTCTTCATGACCAAACAGGCAAATAGGTTAAAGAATTAATGAATGGTGTTAACATCGTGAATCAAGGGCAACTGCAAAGTATCATTCTCTTCGCAATGAACATAAACATCTTCTGCCGCATGCAGGCATAGCAAGTAATCCCGAGTCATTCTTCAAACAGTCAGATCAACAATTCTCCTGATCTAAACAATGCTGGCGTTTTTTCACTGAAAGCATAATATAGCATGAGTTGATATTGTAAGATCTTTAAATATTAAAAAGCATATATATATATATATATATATATATATATATATATCATGAATTAACTATTCTGAAATTTTCTACCTCCCCTCCCTACTTTGTAGGAAATTTAAGTTTCGTTATTTAAAAGAATGAAGGCAAAACAGATTGTACTATAGATAAAACTGCCATGGAGGCTATATCATGCCATGCCGTCACTTTCTCAAAAGTTTACGTTGTTGTAAAGATGCTCGAGTGAGTTTATATCTAAAAGAACTGAATAAATTTACCTGGGCTTATAGTTTTTATGCATTTTGTGACAGTGTTCATTGTAGTCAGACAATCAGGGCCTGCAGAATTTAAAGCTTCTCAGTAAATTGTGATTTAGGTCATAATTATGAAGATGCACAATGAGTTTCATTACCAAGTGTATTCATGTCTTTCTCAGATAGAACTTCTGCCTTAGTTGATGATAATCCAGATATAACTTGATTAGCCTTGCATTCATGAGAAGACCTGTTTAAATAAATAAAAAACAAAAGAATGTCAGGTAGCAGCATTGATTAATAACAAAGGATGCAGCAATAAACAGAAACAATACCCTGAAGGATTATCCTTTGAATGACTTGATGCAGGATTGTCAGAAAAATCAATGCCTTCACAAGGAATTTCTAGATCATTTAACATTTCAGTGAATGAGAAGTCCATTCCCAAGGCATCTAAGTTAGAAAAATCAATGTCAAATAGGTCAAGTTCCTTGTCAGACTCAGATGTAGACATTTCATTAGGCGATGATTTGTCCAAGCTCTCAGGCATATCAGAGGCATCAAAGTCCAACCTGCTTCTTACGTGATCCCTCTTACTTACCTTGTCTGAATTCACCGCCTTAACAGGAGAAATGCAATGACTGCTCTCTATATAAGCCATCTGTTTTGCAGGGCTAACCAAAACTCTCTTGGTTGAAACTACAGAGTAACAAGTAGGTGTAGCCTCCCCGTTGCAAGTTGCCACCGAAGAAATCTCAGTAGGGGATATATTTGTATCACTGTGACAGGAATTTGATCTGGGAGGTGTCTTTGGAACTGGTGAATTGGTAGGAATAGTAAGTGCAGGATGATTAAATAAGCATTTAACAACACTGGATCCTGGAACCTCGGATCCACTGGGTATGCAGTTCCCAGCTGATGATTGAGTTGGACAAGAGAGCTGAGAAACTGCTTGATTATTGACACTAGTTGATTGTAGCAGTGGTTTTTTACCTGACAATGGGATAGAATAACAAATTAATTGATGACACATAAAAGATTAGCTTATATACCAACCAAATGCACAAGCTATAAGACTATGTATACCTTTGACAGGAATTTTCCTACTGGATGATGCACCACGAGATCTCTTTGCAACTGAAGGGACATCCACTGTATTAGTATCTTTTCTTTTTCTGCTAGATACACTTACTATGGGTGTTGAGAAGTTTCCAGTCTCTGGATTAGTGTTGATAGACGGGGGCAGCGAGTGAATGTTCAATGTGTTTTGCGTCATCATAGTAGTAGCAGTAGTTAGAGCTGGATTCAAAAAAAAAAAGTAGTTAGAGCTGGAACACCTTTAAAGAAAGAATCCAAGATCACAACAGAGAAACATCAATACATCATTCAAACCACAACTTTGATATATTCAAAACTATAAACTATTTCATTCCCATCCACTTTCCCTTTCAACTCTCTTCTTTTTCTATCATATCTCTCACTTCTCTGAGCATGTTTGTTTTTCAGTTAAATTCGTGTTTTCTTACATTGGAATGCCAAATTTACCATTCCTAGACAATAAATGTGAAACCAAGTCCTTGAATCAGTTAACATTCAACTTGGTTTCACATTAAAACAAGCACTCTCACTCTCCCTTTTATTCCTATCTTTCTCTAGAGGTGGATGTGGAGTTAGTGTGTATAATTGGTTTCCTTCAAACAGTTAAAAGATTGAAGGTCAAATAACCTTTCAATCCAATTGAAACTTAATCCAACGATATTATTTTAATATGCTACAATCTACTCCAGATATAACCCTGAATTGATAACCATTCATAGCTTTCACATTTCACACACAACAGAAAACTCTGAGAAACCAATAGAAAGTAAGAAACATAATTTTCTTATTACAAAAAAACCAGAGTTATACTGCCTCCTTGATTGAAGATGTCTAAAATTCTCCACTACTCTCTATTCAGAATCAAAAACCAGTAAATTAGCCCAGAAAAAAACCTTCTAAGATGAGTTTTCCTTAACTGTCATGCATAACTAAATTATCAAAAACCAAACTGAAACTGAGCATTAATCTTAAATAGTCAAGACCCTTATTGATCAAGTTTATGGCATAATATGCTCTAAGTTGAAGTCTCTAATCACAACTAGCAATACGGCCACAATTTCGAGCAATAGTCAGCAATTTATCTAATGTATGGTGTTTCTAAACATGTAATCAATTAAAAGATGAAAGTAAATAACAACATAATAGCTTTGCCTAGCGTTTTCAATTCGTTATGGCTTCAACAATTACTTTGGAACTGCAATTCACCCACAACTTAAGGGACAACAACTTCAAAAAAAAAATGGTATAAATTTAAAACAATAACATCAATAATCACTAAGATTCAACTCCTTATGAATTAGGGGGGAAACTGTTATACCTGGAGGAGTTCCATTCTGAAGTTTCGGTTGAGGAACCACCGCAGATTTCGCGTTCATTACATGGACATTAGGCGCAGCGTTGCTTCGGCTAGCATTGTAAGCGTTCATGACATTATGCATTCCTTGCAACAGCATCTGAACCCGGTTTTTCTCTTGCTCCACAAGAACCCTTTCCCGATCCACCATCACCTTCTGCTCCTTCAAGCATATATACTCATTCAGCATCTCACCCAAGCTCAACAAACTCTTCGGCACCTGAAAAATCCAATAAATCAAACAAAAACAAAATCCAAATTCGACACAGAAGATCACGACCCAAGTGGAAAAAATTAAAAGGGGTTGCAAAAGACGGAAATGGGTAGCGGAAAACCTGGTTAATCGGCGAATTGGCGATGAGCGAGGAAGCTTCGTTTCGGAAGGCGGAGCGCGTTTCGGTGAAATTGTTGTCGCAGAGGTACCTGTCGACGATGAATGCGACCTGGATTGGGGTGACCTTGCCCTTGCCGAATGAGTCTGGTTTTCTAGGTTTTGATTGCTTCACCATTGTTGTTTACTTCGTTTTGACACAGTCAACAACGAAGAAGAAGATGAAGATGAAGCGTGGTGAAGAAATTTGAAAAATATTGGAGGGGAAGTGAGTGTGAGTGGTTCAAAACGCGGGACTTTTTTGCCTTCAAATTCAGTAGCAGTTTTGGCGGTAGACGGCAAAACAGAACAAGATTTCAATTTTCATGAAAATGTGTAAGAAATAAAAAAAAATGAATGAAATCGAACCTGCAAAAGAAAATGAAAATTTGTAATGAAAAAGAAAAATAATTTGCATACAAACAACCTCTCTATTCCAAAAGAGAGCGCTTTTGCACACAGAGTGATCTGGTTCGAAATTGCGAAAGTAAGTAAATACACAAAAAGAAAAAAACATTTATCCCGAAACACATAAGAATGAAAGTGAAAGAAATGATGAAAAGGATGATAGGCTTTTCATAATTTTGCATTTTACATAAAACTAAAAGAAATATCTTAATATTTTTTGATTCTCACAATATACTCTAATCACAAAAATGAATAGCGTGACTTACCTGAAAATGTTTTCGTGACTGTCTTGAACTTTTCGAATGATCTTTTGGAAGAGAAAATACGGCGTATTTTTATTATATAGTGTAAGTTTTTTCTTGAAACCCTAGATGAGGGTTTTAAACATTCCATTTGTGTATGAGTGCGCGGAATGTAGATCAAAATGACACGATCGTGATGATGACTAGGTTACACAAGGGTGTTAGTATATTGACACGTGCGTGTTGAAAAATCATGTGCCTATAATTTTATGGCTTAAGCATGTTTGGAGGCACTTTGGTGCATCAGTTCTGCGAAAACTAGTTTATCTACCGATGTACTCCAAAGTAAATTTAAAATACCCAAAACAAGCTTAAAAAAATACCCAAAACATGTAAAACCATGGGATTTTTCATAGAAATTAACATGCAAGCTCTAACATTTCAATTCTACAACATTAGTAAAAATTAAGTGAAAATCATAATGATGGTTAAACAACCATCCTTTTTATGTCTTTTACCATCCTTTTTATGTCTTTTACCTAATTTGAATTTAATTATAATATGATAAGATAAATAAATATGACTGGATATATGCATAAGGTTTGTTTATATGACGCTAAACAATGAGTGGCTTGAGTTTGTTATGTTATATGGTTTTGCGGCTTGATGTCCATGTTGTGCAGCTTACTCTAGCTGTTGATAATTACGCTGATGGGTGGTTTCTCCCCAGTTTGTTGTATACCCAATTGCCCCGTTTGGATGTTATTTCCCTTTTGTGCTTTGTGTTGAAGCATGGTGTCTCTATTATTTTGTTTGGAGTCATCATATTGATGACGTGTACTTGACCAAGAGACGCTAGCATTGGCTCTTTAGGTCGTGATGCCATATCGCCACCTTTGTTGCCTCAGTTCTCCTAGAATCGGATTTGGAGGCTTTAGGTGTCCGAGCGTATCTGCTTCTTTTATATGGTTAGCTTGCCATGATGCCCTTTCCCCTGTTGGATTTTTATTTTTCAGGAAGGTCTCAGATAATGTTTGTGGTTTTTGTCATTTTCATGTGGAGGCTATCTTGCACTTCCTTAGGGACTGTCCTCAAACACATGTTGTTTGGCTTGGTTCACGTTATGGGTGATTGTCGGTTTTTGGGATGTTGTCACTTTTGAGGATTTCCTTTCTTTGTCTGATCAAAGCTCTTAGTAGGCATTTGTTCTACTAGTTTGGCGATATAAAAGAGTTATTGTCAAGTTATTTTTCAAGTGCTCCCCAAGCATAGCAGCGCTATCTTTGGCTTTGCGAGTAACTTTTTTACGAACTTCGCGTTGACTTTATGTTCTTATGTTGTTTCTTTGGCTCATCGCTAGCTTACGTGGGAGAGACCTCGTGCAAATTGGGTTGCGCATAATATTGACAATAGTTTATTGGGTAACCCTAGTGCTATGAGGTCTGGTGGCTTGATTTGTAATGATCTTGGTGGTTTGGTTAAAGGGGTTAGTCCTTCAAGCTTGAGATATTTGCTATTTGGTATGGTTTGCTTATGTGTTATTCGTAAGGCTCAAACTCTTTTCATACTTTAAAGTTGGGTGGTAATGTTGTTCCTAATTTCCACATTTCTCTTCGTTAATTAGCAATATTGAAAGAAATGCATCTAGAGGGTCCATGTAACCAATTTTAAACATATCTTTCGATAGTAATGTTGCAACTGATTTATTCGCTAAATTAGGGGCTAACAACTCTATTGACTTTGTTATTCATGATTCCCTCCTATGAGCTTTAGTGATACCTTTTGTAAGGGTGTATCTACTCTTTGTGGAATATTCTTTCTTTATTTTACACATGCATTCAATCAACCATAATTTTTCATTTTAAGTATTATTAAATTTAAATTAAATTATGACATGATAAATTAATATATTCTAATTGGATGACTGTGAACTACAATATATTTATAAGTTATAAGTATCTAAAGTTTATAGATTAAAAAAATTATAAGAAATTACCATTAACAATAAGAAATGCTAACAAAGTAACAAGTGTTTACAAAATCATATAATTTTTTTATTTATTTAAAAATGATAAGAATCACGAGGGATGAGTTATCTTATGTGGTAGAAGAACCAGAAGAAGATGAAGGGGGTAGTACTTCAGCTATGGAATCCACAACCACCACCACCACGCTTACAGCTCCACCCTCTCTCTCCTCTCCCCTCCCTCCCTTCTCTCTCCTTCTCCCTCCACCAAACCAGACCCTCCAAGCTCTCAATCTCCGCCACCGTGGAATCCACCGAGACCCACCAGCTCACGGCGAGGGAGAGAAGGCGGCTGAGGAACGAGAGAAGAGAGGGCACCAACTGGAAGGAAGAGGTGGAGGAGAAGCTCATCAAGAAGCCGAAGAAGGAGAACAAGTCATGGATGGATGAGCTCAACCTTGATAACCTCATGAAGTTGGGTCCCCAATGGTGGGTCGTTCGTGTCTCCCGGATTAAGGCTCAGTACACTGCCCAAGCCCTCGCTCGCTCACTTGCTAAGCACTTCCCTGACATTGATTTTAAGGTTAGTTGTTGGGGTTGTGAATTTTGGAAGCACATTATTTGACTGCATTTTATGTGGATAAGAAATGGTTTAGCTCTGTATTTGGTTTTCATGAAAAAATTTGAGTGTAGTTTTTATGTTCGTTTGAATGAGATTTTGGGGTATGTGTATGAGGAATTGTTTTTGATAGAAAGGGAAAGTAGGATAAATACTTTAATCTAAAGGATGATGTAAGTGTTTTTTTTTTCTCAAGATATTATAGTTAGTTACTATGGAAATAGTAAAAATTAGTTTCACACATAGTTTAGATCATATTTGATTGGTTTAAACCGCATGTATCCTCTATTGAGACAATCTTGTTTGAGCCGAATAGGACCACTATAGGTGGCAAACACTCTCACTATCGAGTACTTAACGCGGCTGAACTCAAATCCGAGACCTCTGCTTAAGCTAGAACAACCCCGTGTCAGTTGTTCTGCGCACTTGGTGGTTGTAGGATGTGGAAATATGATTAGAAATGTACAATTACTAAATTCATGAAAGTAATTCTTTACTTTTTTTAAACACTATGTAACTTTCTTAATTCAAAAATGAAAATTTTAACTTATATTTGCTTAATTTTTGGCTGAAATCTTCCCTCCAAACATATACTTAGGCCCCGTTTGGAAAAACAGCTTAATTAAGCACTTATGGTCATAAGCGCTTATGACATAAGCGCTTATTCATAAGCGCTTATTCATAAGCTATTTTTAAAAATTTATTGAAATAAATTAAAAATAAGTTGTATATAAGCATAAGCTGTTTTTCATAAGCTATCCTGAGTAGCTTATGAAAATAAGCTGAAAATTGCTTATGGCAGGTCATAAGCTGTTTGCATAAGCCCTCCCAAACGCTGGCATAAGAGCTTATGCTGTCAGATAAGCTCAAATAAGCTCTTCCAAACTGGGCCTTAAAGAATGACAATGTTGCTTGGAGCTTGTACATAACAACCTATATTTAGAGAATGGCAATGTTACTTGGAGCTTGTACCCCATTGCAAAATAAAGGATGAATGAATAAGATCTGATGTTTCACTTTCATACAATGTTTGTTTCATTATGTTACATATTTGTTGATGTGGTAGTGAAATTTGGTTTTAGGTATATGCTCCAGCTGTTCATGAGAAAAGGAAATTGAAGAATGGTTCGCTCTCCGTCAAACCAAAAGCTCTGTTCCCAGGTTGTATTTTCTTAAGATGTGTTTTGAACAAGCCACTGCATGACTTCATAAAAGAGTATGATGGTATTGGAGGCTTTGTTGGTTCCTTGGTTGGAAATACGTAAGCATCTGCTGCTTGTGTTTGATGCATTTTGATTAATTTTGATGAATTGAGTTACTACCTACTGACCTTATTTTATAAGATTTCGAATGGGTGGTGTCTTTTTAGCTTTCATATACTCCTAGTGATTGATTTCAGATATTAAAAACACCAAATATTTGATGTCTTTAATGTATATTTTTCCCTGTTCAGTCTAACTGAAAGTTCTCAACTGTTTTTATCATTTTTAGAAAGAGACAGATTAACAAACCAAGGCCAGTATCTGAAGTGGACATGGAAGCAATCTTCAGACAGGCAAAAGAAGAACAAGAAAAGGCTGACCGAGCATTCGAGGAAGAAGAGAAAAAAGCTGTTGTAAATTCTGCGATTACAAATGCAGAGTCAGAACCTGATGTTTCAAATGGTACTGTTGATTCTAAGCCTAAGAGAGGATCTAGAAAAACATCTAACCAGCTCACAGATGCTTCATCTGCTCGAAAAGATTATAAACTCCTTGTTCCAGGTTCCACCGTACGAATTGTATCTGGAACATTTGCAGGGTTTGCAGGAACCCTCAAGAAGCTGAATCGGAAAACCAAAATGGTGAGTTGCTTCTTTAACATGAACAAATTGACATTGGCATTAAGACTTTTGTCCAACGAAAAAAAGGAAGATATTCACTAGTTTATGTGATGAAAATTGCTGGTATGCCTACATGAAAATCAAAATGGCTTTGAAAGGTGGAAATTATGTGCGACTTAGTGGCTCAAGTAATTACATGAATATTTTTTTTTATCCTTCTTTGTATTAACTCAATTAAGCTTTCTTCATGCAGGCTACTGTGCTTTATACTATATTTGGGAAGGAGAACATAGTAGAGTTAGATGTTAGTGAAATTGCTCTTGAGACTAACTGATGCCTGTAGATTCTCTGACCTAATGGTATGTTCGCATATTCCACTGTACTCGTAATACACATGTATGTACACAACTTTTTATCAGTGGCATTGAGAAAAAAACTCGAAAGAGTTGCGCACTGCATTCTCTTTCGGATTGTTCCATTTGCAGGTTAAGCCAAATTTTACATGAAATTAAATGCATTCTTACCTGGTGCATACTAGTGTATTATGAGTCCTGGCGAACTGGGGAAGTTAGGGACTTTGCTCTCTGATATTAAGATTAGCGGGACATGGATAGAAGCTGTTTGCTGATGCTCAATCCCCAAAATTGAAATCTGAGATATCTATATGATGAAGGCCTAAAATTTGAAGTTTTTTTGTTGCATTATGCTTTTGCCAATGCACGTTTCATGACTGAATCTCTCATTCCCTCTGGCTCCATTGAAGATACCTAGTTATGACTATGACAGAGATAAAAAAATGATTTGGATTTGCTGCCACTTCAACTAGAAACAGATTAGGATCATATGACAGGGTTTTCTTATCCACTGTGTAAAAGGTAATTGATATATTTTGTTTTTGTAAAAAAAAATCTTATCCATATGATGAGGATCACATTTTAGTTATTTTAAAATAAAAATATTATTTAAAAATCAGTAAACAAATAGGAATGTACTTTCCTACAAATAGAGTGAGATTTCACAGAGAAATGCCAAAACATTTCAAAGAAAAGTGAGATCTATGAATTATTTAAAAAAAACATTTTCAAGGACAATAATGATCACAAAAATATTTTCAAAGAAAAGAATGTGCTTGAGAAAACCAATGCAAAACCAACAAGGTGTAGTATAACTAGTAGATAGTTGGACTCCTCAAACATCTAGTCCAGTCCAGGGTTCGATCACTGTCTCATGGCTGCTAACATGGGATGGCTTGGGGAAAAAAATCAATGCATAAATATTTTCAAGGATTGGGCTTATGATTTGCCAATCCTCTTGAATCCATATTTGCCAAACCTCATTGGGCTTATGAATAAGAGAGTGAACTTTAGTCTTTGGCCAAAACTATATCATCAGTAGTGTACACTATTACTTCTTTATATAATCGCTTATAAAAAAAAAGATTTCTTTATATAATCTAGCTTCCTTACATTATTATTAAGGACATTAATTTATATCATGAGGTGTGAAACTTTGATTCTCAGTAATGTTTTCATCCAAGCACCCCAGAACTCTTGATCTTCGGTTTAGTTCAACAACTTCTTTTGGTTACTGTTTTTTTGTAGTACTAAGAAAGTAGAAGATCTAATTATTTGGTAAAGAGAATTGGAAACTGGTATTTTTTCATTAAAAATGGAAACTGTTTAACGTGCATATTAAGTCACTAACTTAGGTCGGCCATAAATATCATTTAGACATTTACATAAACATGACAACCAATGTGACAAGACATTAAACCAATATCCATTATTCATTAACTTCTACACGTGAAAGTACTATGAGCTACTATGAATTGACTGATAAAAAGAAAACAAAACATGTTAATTTATCAAATAGTTTTTCATTTGACCTAAATTTAGTAATCTAGTTTCCAACTTTAAAAGGGGAAACACCGATATTTGGGTACTCTTAAGTGGAATATTGTATCTACACCTCTCATCTAAATATTTAAGGGTTCCACATATTTAATGTATATGAAAAGAGAGATATAAAATTTCAATATGAAGAAACATGAGATAGTTTTCACATGATGAATCTTAGTTCGAAAAAACACATAACACTACATTATAAAAGAGATTTCATTAAAAAGAAAGATTTTAACCTAGTGATTGTTAGAAGGTATGACGTAGATCTAATTTAGAGATAAGAGCTTTGTAGAGGAGGGTGTGTATGCGAATACACAAAACCAAGACTAAGGATGTGTCTGATTATAAAAGAAAAGTGAGAAAAGAAAATGGAAGGAAAGAAAAAGAGAGAAAAGAAAGAGAATGAAAAGTTATTTTTTAAGTTGATTGGTATGATAGAATGTGAAACGAAAAATGAAAGGAGGGAAAAGGAATGAGTGCACAATTAACAGCTAGCTAAGGAAGATTATAAGAATAGAAGGAGTGTATAAGGCTATAAGCAGCAAGCTAAGGAAGATTATGATCTCATGTCAGGAGACATGGAGCTATTCACAACCTAATGAGGGGACCATAAGTGCACATAAATTTAGAAAAGAAAAAGAAAATTAAAAAGAAAAACAAAAATTGTGATGTATACCTAAGATAGAGTTGAGTCACATGAGGAGTATTTGTATTTCACAAGCATAGCCACAAGATGATAAAGAAGAAATAAATAATTGCCTTTATTATATTCCCTTGGTCATCTGCCACTGTGAGAAAGTTAACCACTGAGTTGCAGATTCCAGTAAAGTGCATTAAATTTTCACAACCTCCAACCCAACTCCCCCAATATTCTTTCACTTTCTTCTTCACTCACCACTCCTCCTTTGATGCAAGTGGGAACATCCCACCAAACCTTGAGTCAGAGATTCACCTCAATCCACCCACTTCATCTATGGCTGCATTTACCACTTCCCATTACTTCAAAACCTTAACTTTCTTCATTTTATTCCTCAAAACCCTAGCTTTTCATCCAGCTCCATTGTTTTCTTTTGCTGATTTTGAAAAAGATCCAAAATTTAACTCCACTGTGGCCCTTTATGGTAATGCAAAGGTTGTGAGGTCCTGGATTCATTTCTCTGGTTCAGGGAGTTCAAGCTCTGGGAAGGTCTTATACAAGAAGCCTATCAAGCTTGTTGAAGGTAAACCAAGACAATTAGTCTCCTTTTCAACTTACTTTGCATTTTCCATCCCCTTGGATAGTGAGGGTGGTTTGGCTTTTGTTCTGTTTCCAAAAGGTTCTAAAGGTGATGTTTTTAATCAAAGTTTATCTGGGTTTCCTTTTGGATTAAAAAGTACAAATTTTGAAGCTATTGGTGTTAAGTTTAGTGCTTCAAGGAATAGTGGAAATGGGGTTTCTGCTAATTGTAATGTGACCATGTATGTGGGTAATTCAGTTCTAGCTAAAAAAAGTTACAACTCCTCTATCAATTTGGCTTTGAGAAATGAAGATATGTTGCATGCTTGGATTGATTATGAAGCAAGTTCAAGGCGCTTAGAAGTTAGATTGAGCAAACATGGTGGTAATTCAAGGCCTTCTGATCCATTTCTCTGGCACTCAATTGACATAACCAATGTGTTGAAGGAGAAAGAAATGCTTATGGGATTTAGTTCTGTGAAGGGGAATGCTTGCTTTCTCTATTCATGGAGCTTTGTTTTAAGGCATTTTCCACATTCAGTGCATTCAGATCCTCTGGATCCGAAGGTTTTTGTTGAAAACATTGAATCTCCAATGGTTAGACCAGGGACAAGGAGTGATTGCTTTTTGAGAATTCTTGCTGCTATTATATTTGGTACAGGATGTGGAGCATTGGTTGCATTTATTGTTCTTTACTTTTGGACCATCTTTAGCAATAGACGTGTAGTGGTGCCAGAGGAATCTGTTATGCAACCTGTTGATGTTGAGTATAGGAAAGTCAAAATTGTTGTAGACAAAACCATCGAAGATGGTAAGAAGTAGTTCTTCATGAGGGAACTTGTTTGAATGTCTTTGTAAATTTAATGTTCTTTTGTATTTAGTTTTTTGCTCTATTTTAGTCTGGTAAGGAACTATCTATTTGATTTCTCTTACATTGTCTATTGTTGATCATATTGAGATTGAGATTCAGCTCTTCTTCAAAGAAAGCTTATATTTCGTGGAAGATCCAAATTGGAGTTATTAATGAACTGTAAGAGGCTGTTGACAGATTGTATTATATGATGAATTGATGATGTATTGAATGATCATGATAAAACTTTATTATGTGTTTGATCATGACAAAAAATGATAGAGGGAAATGTGTAGTGTTTTGATGGGCTGTGCTCACTGTTTTGATGATGATGTCTAATATGAGTCACCAACAAAAGTGACTCATGTTATACTACAAATTAGTAGAGGGAATTTTTACTGGTCGTCTATTTTACTTGACATTCAGCCACCCCCACATGTGCCATCATCACCATCACCTCCGGCCACTCATCCTCCAGAGCCTCCCTCCACCAAAATCACAGGAAAAGGAGTTATGTTCTTTTTTCATGATCTTGGCATAACACCCCACCCCATCCTGGTTGATCTATGGACAAGGTTGGTGGTTGGCACTGTGTGACAGGGGTTTGGGGTGGCTTATTCACTTATGGAGCAACACGGTTGCTTACAAGGATTGAGTTTGAGGGTCTAGTCGTATGGTGTGGGAGGCTAGGTGAAGGGGCTGTTATGGAGGTCTTTTGGTTGTTCTGGGAAGGGCAAGTCGTGCTGCACAGGTTAGGCCTAACCATTTGTCCCAACCCCTTAACCGAACTTTCCTTAAAACAAATTGGAATACTCACTCCAAGAGGTGCCTCTTAGAATTTTGGGTCACAAATGTAACTTTTAATTGTGTTAGGGCCATTATTTAATTAGCCAAAATTAAAGTGGTCTATTTAATATTGATCTTATGGCGAATGACATATGTGTTATGAAAAGGTATTGTGCAGATACCATAAGGCAATATTCTAATTTGATGAGGGGCCAAATTAGAAATATTGAAAACATAATTGTAACTGATGCAGTTACTTATAGGGTTATGGTCTCCAATTGTAGATACAACGTAACAACGTAAAAAGTTTCTCCTCATCCCCATTAGAGGAGAACATCAGGAAACCCTAAGGGTGATCTACAATTGGAAGATCACAACCCCAAATCCTTCAGCGATTCCCATGGCTCATTCAGGTACGCTTCCGTTCTAGATCTTCATCATGTTTTTCGGGTATGGGTTAATCAAGTGTGGTTTAGGATTATGCTTTTATTTTCTATATGGATAGAAAAGCATGTGGTTAGGAACAAATCCTTATTTGTAAGAAACCTACAAGTGGTATCAGAGCCACCCATGCCTGATTCATGTATGACTTTGGTAATTCTAAAAATTAGGATTTCAATTTTCGGTAATTGATTCTTGTTTGCAGTGTCGGTTTTTTATGAATTCAGTCTTTTCCAATCATAATCTTTGTCGGGTCATGAGTTTTCTTAAATTAACCTTCGCTGCAATTTGTTCATACGGTTCAAGCAATATATGATTTAAGCTTCAATTCTATTTGTGCCATTGCAAGAAACCATCGATTGATTATATAAGTGTGAATTTAGATTGAAGTCGAAATTGAATTTGAATTGATGTTTTGTATAACTGACGGGAATTTTATTCAGATTGCCGTTTTGTTTTGTAATTTCGTATGGTTTGATTTGAATCAAAATCAATATAAAAACGAAAACTGCATGTTTGTTGCTCTCTCAGGATATTAAATTGATACTATAGTATTAGTATTTGTTAGTATATTTTTGGGCAATAGAAATTTGTTTTCAATATGGATATATGGAAACTATATGGAAAATTATTAGTGTGTTCAAATTTTGGTTATGGCTTGTATTTTTATACAGTTGTTTGATATTTTAAATGAGTCAATTAAAATAAGAAAGTCACAAAAGTGACCTCTTTTTATGGAGATTACTCATAAGAAATATTAAAAGTTTGTGCGTGTGTATGTTTATCCATGCGAGTATTAATGGACCCCAAAGGAAAAGTTAATGCTTGGCCGGATTTCATACACACCTGTGATGATAAACATGTGATAATTTTAAGGGTTTACATGTGAATGATAAATCAATCCAAAGAAGGGTTTGTTATTTGACATGATTTATTATCAATGTTTGATCATTACAACAAGAGTACCACTAGCAATTAGTATTACTGTCAAAAGACATGATATTGATGGTGCACTAGGTATCTTGAGATGGGTTATGCCATTTTTGGACATATTAATGATTCAATTTTTCTTAATGTGAGTATATTTATAGCATTTGTTTTTGTTCTATTTTCAGCAACTATTGGTTCGATATCTGCTAATCTAAATTCGGTTCCGGTCCTTGATGGAACAAATTTTAAGGACTGGAAAGAGAACATGGAAATTGTTCTTGGCTGCATGGATCTTGACCTTGCACTAAGGGTGGAGAAACCCGCTTCTCCTACGGAATCTAGTACCTCTGAACAGAGGAAAGATTATGAGAAGTGGGATCGCTCCAATCGCATGAGTCTTATGATCATTAAGCGCGGCATTCCTGAGGTCTTTAGGGGTACTATCTCGGAAGAGATAAAAGGTGCCAAAGATTTCCTTGCTGAAATTGAAAAGCGCTTTGCAAAAAGCGATAAGGCGGAAACAAGTACTCTTCTTCAGAACTTGATTTCCATGAAATATCAGGGCAAAGGAAATATAAGGGAATACATTATGGGCATGTCAAATATTGCTTCAAAACTTAAGGCGCTAAAGCTTGAGCTGTCGGATGACTTGCTCATTCATTTAGTATTGCTTTCTCTTCCTGCACAATTCAGTCAGTTTAAGATATCTTATAACTGTCAAAAGGAGAAATGGTCTCTTAACAAGCTCATTTCATTTTGTGTGCAAGAAGAGGAAAGGTTAAAGCAAGAAATGAAAGAAAGTGCGCATTTTGTTAGCACCTCTAAAGACAAGGCCAAAAGAAAGAAAACTGTTGAGCCCAAGAATGAAGCTGCTGATGCTCCAGCACAAAAGAAACAGAAAGAGGATGATACCTGTTACTTTTGCAATGTGTCTGGGCATATGAAAAAGAAATGTGCTAAATATCACGCTTGGCGTGCAAGGAAAGGTACATTTTTTGCTTTGGTCTGTTCTGAGGTCAATTTAGCTTCAGTACCTAGAAACACTTGGTGGTTAGACTCTGGTGCAACTACTAACATCAGTGTTTCAATGCAGGGTTGCCTAAGCTACCAGAAGCCAAATGATGTTGAAAGATACATCTATGTTGGAGATGGCAAGACGGTGGAGGTGGAAGCTATAGGGCATTTTAGATTATTATTGTGTACTGGATTTTATTTGGATTTGAAAGACACTTTTGTGGTACCGTCATTTAGACGGAATTTAATTTCAGTTTCTAATTTGGACAAATCAGGTTATTCATGTTCATTTGGAAACAGTAAAGCCGAGTTGTCTTTTAATTCAAATATTGTTGGAACCGGTTCACTTATTGGATATGATAATCTGTATTTGCTGAGCACTGTAGCCACCTATAGTGAATCCCTGAATGTGGAATCACGTGGTACTAAGCGTAAAATTGATAATAACAATTCAGGAGCATTATGGCACAAGCGCCTAGGTCACATCTCTAAAAATAGAGTTGAGCGGCTAGTGTCAGATGGAATTTTGGATTCCATTGACTTCACAAACTTTGATGTTTGTGTTGAATGCGTTAAAGGTAAACAGACCAAAACAAAGAAATTTGGTGCATATAGAGCTACAGGCGTCTTGGAATTGATACATACGGATATTTGTGGACCATTTCCAACACCTTCTTGGAATGGTCAACAATATTTTATATCATTCATAGATGATTATTCAAGATATGCATACTTATTTCTTATACATGAAAAGTCTCAATCATTGGATGTGTTCAAATCATTTAAGGCTGAAGTTGAGAACCAACTCAACAAAAGAATTAAGAGTATCAAATCTGACCGTGGTGGTGTATATTACGGTAGATATGATGGTTCAGGTGAACAACGTCTAGGGCCTTTTGCCAAATACCTAGAGGAATGTGGAATCGTCCCACAGTACACCATGCCAGGGTCACCTAGCATGAATGGTGTGGCTGAAAGACGAAACCGGACTCTTAAGGATATGGTAAGGAGTATGATTTGTCATTCTACTTTGCCAGAGTCACTCTGGGGAGAGGCACTAAAGACTGCAGCTTACATTCTAAATAGAGTGCCAACTAAAGCAGCTGCCAAAACACCTTATGAGCTTTGGACTGGGCGAAAGCCTAGTTTGAAACATTTTCATGTATGGGGATGTCCAGCTGAGGCAAGGCCTTATAGGCCAAATGAAAAGAAATTGGAATCCCAAACAGTGAGCAGCTACTTTATTGGTTATTCTGAAAGATCCAGGGGCTATAAATTTTATGATCCCAAATTAAAGACAATTTTTTAGACGGGAACAACCATGTTCTTTGAGGAAATTGAGTTTGGAGGGGAGAACAAGATTATGGACTTTGCTTTAGAGGAAGAGTCGGTAACAATTCCAAAACTGATTCATACAGTTGCTTCTGATGAAGCAAGTACGGAACCTCTACAAGACATTGTTGTTGAATCTCCTCCTACTCAAGATGATATGGTGGTTCATGAAGAACAAACTCAAGATCCTCAAGAACAAGTGTTACAAGAACCAATACCTTTGCGGAGATCCACTAGAGAAAAGAGAAATGCTATTCCAGATGATTACATAGTCTTTCTCCAAGAACATGAGGAAAATAATGGTATGATGGAAGCTGATCCAATCAACTTCCAGCAAGCCATGCAGGATTCCAACTCTGAAAAATGGATTGAAGCAATGAAGGAAGAGTATAAGTCCATGCAAGACAATAAGGTTTGGGAACTTGTCCCATTACCAGAAGGTGTGAAACCCATTGGTTGCAAATGGATATTTAAGACCAAGCGGGATTCTAATGGTAATGTGGAGAGGTATAAGGCTCGTCTTGTGGCTAAGGGTTATACTCAAAAGGAAGGGATTGACTTTAAAGAGACTTTCTCTCCGGTTTCATCGAAAGACTCTTTTAGGACAATCATGGCTCTTGTTGCACATTATGATTTGGAACTCCATGAAATGGATGTCAAGACAGCGTTTCTCAATGAAAACATTGATGAGACGATCTATATGGTGCAACCAGAAAACTTTGTGTCAGGAGACCCAAAGAATACGGTTTGCAAATTGACAAAATCCATTTATGGACTAAAGCAGGCATCTCGTCAGTGGTACCACAAATTTCATGAAGTAATTCTCTAATTCGGTTTTGAGGTGAATGTTGTTGAAGATTGTGTGTATCACAAATACAGTGGGATCAAATATATTTTCCTGGTTCTGTATGTTGATGACATACTGCTTGCCACTAATGATATAGGCATGTTGCACGAAACCAAGAGATTTCTATCAAGAAAATTTGAAATGAAAGATCTTGGTGACGCTTCCTTTGTATTAGGAATTCAGATACACCGAGACCGATCTCGGGGTATTCTGGGATTGTCACAAAGGAGCTATATCGAAAAGGTACTTAAAAGGTTTGGCATGCAGAATTGTACATCAGGGGATACTCCAGTTGCTAAGGGAGACAAATTTAGTCTCAATCAATGCCCAAAAGGAAACTTAGAAATTCAGGAGATGCAAAAGATTCCTTATGCATCAGCTGTAGGGAGTCTTATGTATGCCCAAGTTTGTACGCGTCCAGATATAGCGTTCATAGTTGGGATGTTAGGCAGATATTTGAGCAATCCAGGAATGGATCATTGGAAAGCAGCCAAAAGGGTTATGAGGTATTTACAGAGAACAAAAGATTATATGCTTACATATAGGAGGTCATACCAATTGGAGATCATTGGATATTCTGACTCTGATTTAGCTGGATGCCAAGATAGTAAGAGATCCACTTCAGGCTATATCTACATGTTGGCTGGTGGTGCAGTTTCTTGGCGTAGTGCCAAGCAAACTCTCATAGCTTCATCCACCATGGCAGCAGAATTTGTAGCATGTTTCGAGGCATCTAACCATGAGATTTGGCTGAGGAATCTTGTCACTGGGCTGCGAATTGTGGAAGGAATTGAAAGACCGCTTAAGTTATACTGTGACAATAAATCAGCCGTCTTATTTTCCAACAATAATAGGAGCTCGACCAAGTCAAAACATATTGACATCAAGTTCCTAGTTGTTAAGGAAAGGGTACAAAGTGGACAGATTTCTATAGAACACATAGGGACAAACTCCATGATAGCGGATCCTCTTACAAAAGATCTTCCGCCTAAGGTCTTTCATGAGCACACTGCTCACATGGGTGTTTTGCAGTGTGAGGAATGCTTAGTTTAGTGGGAGTTACTCATATATAAATTTTGTGTTCTATATTTGGTATTATGCATGCATACTCTAGTATTTGGATATTTTTTTGGTTAATTATAAAGTTTGATATTCTGTTATTTATGCTTTGTACAATAAGGTTATTGAATGATCTCACTAAAGTAAAGTAGGACCAGTTGAAAATTGACAAGTACAGTCCACCTTCTTGTGATTTTCATGCTGCACATTTCATAATGAATCTATGTCATTTAGTTATGTCAGTACTAGTAATCATTGATGGGTTTAGTTATGATTGATATAACGAAAATCACTTTGGTTCTATGTACTGGCATGACTAATGGACGAGATTATTTGGATATGCTTAAGGTATATAATGGCATTTTTGAGCTCATAAAGTCTAACACATGTGTAGAGTTACATATGTGACCAGTGGGAGATTGTTAGAATTTTGGGTCACAAATGTAACTTTTAATTGTGTTAGGGCCATTATTTAATTAGCCAAAACTAAAGTGGTCTATTTAATATTGATCTTATGGCGAAGGGCATATGTGTTATGAAAATGTATTGTGCAGATACCATAAGGCAATATTCTAATTTGATGAGGGGCCAAATTAGAAATATTGAAAATATAATTGTAACTGATGCAGTTACTTATAGGGTTATGGTCCCCAATTGTAGATACAACGTAACAACGTAAAAAGTTTCTCCTCATCCCCATCAGAGGAGAACATCAGGAAACCCTAAGGGTGATCTACAATTGGAAGATCACAACCCCAGATCCTTCAGCGATTCCCATGACTCATTCAGGTACGCTTTCGCTCTAGATCTTCATCATGTTTTTCGGGTATGGGTTAATCAAGTGTGGTTTAGGATTATGCTCCTATTTTCTATATGGGTAGAAAAGCATGTGGTTAGGAACAAATCCTTATTTGTAAGAAACCTACAGTGCCACCCAAATAAAGCAACGACGATGAAAACAGAGGCGGAACACATGTGTTACCTGAAGGGGCGATCGCGCACCCAGTTGCATCGAAGCCACTTACTATCTACTCTAAAAACCTGTTTTAGCCCCCATGCAAATACAATCTCACACCAAAGAGTAGATATAGCCCCTGTGAAAAGAAAAATCTTCTCACATTATCCTAAAATAAACTACACACTTTCTTAAAAAGTATCATTATTCCTCTCGATCAACGTTTCAGAGAGAAAATAACACCTACAAATTTTTATGAGTTTATAATTCCTCATTTTAGTTTTTTTTTTTTGACTTGGATGTCACCCCTCGTTCAAGAAACTAAATGACTTTCTCATAATAAATGACTTTCTCGGGGTTTAAACTTGTGTTTTAATCTTTACAAGGGTCTACCTTGTTCACCACTATATCAACACCTTATTGGTAGAATAAGGTGATTCACTCCCCGCAACGTTTATTCTCTTGTCCAATTTTCATTATTTATTTATTTATTTATAAGACATCATTGAAGAAAGGAAAATGTTTGTAGACATTTGCATTGTGTAGACATCCATCATATGCTTAGAATCAGAAAGATAAAGATAGAGAAAAGAGAAGTTATCTATACGATATATAATAGATATGAAAATGAGATAAAGAGAAAATTTTGATGTCTAAAAGGTGTATGCATTATTTATAGAGTTGGTTGCCTGTCTATTTATTTTTTTAGTTTTTGCATTCTAGTTTTTTGTTCACTTTACATTTATCTAGTTATGCATTTTTTTCTCACCTTTTCATCTAATATTTTCTTTCCACTAATTGTTATCCATTATTATTTTTGATAAGGTTATTCAGAATTTTACTGTTGATGGATAATAGTTGAAATTGGCAACTTAATTTTATTTATTTTAACATGTGTAAAATTTACGCCCCTAAATCTATTTAACAAATCACTTCTTTAGCGATAATGGTGGCAGAGATGCGATGAGCGGAAGTGATTCCAATGAGGTGGTTCCTGAAAAAATACTTCACAGCCAATGAACTCTTTTGAAATAGATGACCAAACCCCAAAATACATTAAGCTATTTTGGGGACATATTGTGAGTCGTCACTTTTCTGAAAATTTCCATCCATCATCACTCCTCATTTCCTTACCCTAGGTATATTATGTAATATTTGTAATTTCAGAACATACGTATAGAAAATAGAGTTAAAAGATTACAAGTTTTTCATTAAGAAGAAGGCTTAAATAAGCTTTAGATCCCTGAAATTATAAAGGGAATCAAAATTAATCCCTGAAAAAATTTTGCATGAAATGTTATACCTGAAATATTTTTTTTAATCAAATTAAGTCCTTTGGACCAATTTTGACCGGTCAACAGCCCAGTGGCGAGCCAAGTCATCTGAGGGAGGCCACGTGGACTTTTTTCGCATTAGTTTTAGTCCCTATAAAATTTTTAAATCATAATTTAGTCATTCCTTGTAACACCCCGATTTCGGTGGCGTCACTTTAGTAACCAAAATAAACTTAATGCGGAAAAACGTAAATATTTTTTTTTGATGATAACTAAGACTGAAGTAAATAAAACCCAAATGCGAAAGGTAACAGAACTAATACACAATACATATAACATTCCCCGCTGTAAGTAGCGACCTCGTCACGAGTAACCTCCAGTGACGGAAAGTAGAAAAGTGTAACGCCCGTAGGCAAAATGTACAATCCCCAAAATGATAGGTCAAGTGTCAGCAACACAAGCCCTCCAAAAATAAGAATAAGTCAGAGCTAGGACACTAACACCCAACCTTAGTAGACTCTAAACACCCATCCCCTATACTTCCATCATCGACTCTCATCTGGTCATGCATGAAGTCCGGGTCCACGTCGAAGGCTCAGCGGTAGTCATTTCGCTCCGGGTCTTCCCCGAACGACGAAGAATCACGAGAGAATCCACCAACGACATCTGACAAAAAGGGCATACATAGCCCCCCACACACAGGTAGCACGTGCAAGGGTCAACTTACGGAATATAGAATAGAGAATACAAGACAACAGGTATAGTATAAGGGGTATATATATATGTCATATATATACATATAAGTTCTGCATTGTCTACCCTAAGGTTTAAACATAGCATGTTATCAAAACTCTAGTACAATTCCATCATCAAAGCACATAACGATATTTATCAACGTCTACTCATCAAAACTCATAACGATGTTTATCAACAACAACTCATCCAAATCCCAACGAATATAGTTAAAGTGCATGATATGTCAATGCAACGTCAATCTCGACGATTTCGAAAGAAGTGGGCTGGGCACGATCGAGTCGGTCCTAACACTGGCATTGTGTCGACCATAACCCTCGAGTGTCACTTACAACCTTGACATAGCCGGATCAGTCCTAACCCTGCGGGTCGACTTTTCCCTCCGCTATGCCCGACAATCAACAGGTCGATCCTAACCTCACGGTCGATCATATCCCCCGTCGATGTCCGAATTACCCGAAGGTATAAACTGTACCCGAAGGCATAAACTGTACCCGAAGGCATAACTGTACGCGAAGGCATAACTGTACCCGAAGGCATAAACTGTACCCGAAGGCATAACTGTACCCGAAGGCATAAACTGTACCCGAAGGCATAAACTGTACCCGAAGGCATAAACTTAACTCATGATGATTCCTCGAATCATCCGACTCATCTCCATCCGATGGTCAAAAACTGCTCAGCGAGCAAAGAGTATCGACATACTCGAAAACTATCAGTCTCCCGGCTTATCCCTCGGATAGCCCAACGGCATAACTGCTCCCACAGCACAAGAGTATCAACGTACTCAAAACTTCTCAACTTTCTCAACACTTGGATCCGACGACACTTCTCGTTTTCCAAAAACTAAGATTTGCATCCAAAGCTTCCTTTCGAGCTTATTATCTTTATTTAAAGATTTAGAGGTTGTTTAATGTCTTATGAGTTTTCTTTACTAAACAATATCCTTTTAGTCTTATCGCAAATCCTATAAGTTCTCGGGATCTCCTAATCCCCAAATGACTCCTGAGAATGTCTCGATCCATAAACACCATAACAAGGCCCGAATCTCATTCGTCCTATCAAACTTTCTCAAAACTCTCAAAATAAAATCGGCATGACCTGCCCGCTATTCTCACTACTCAGAATCACATATATGAGTACAAGACATAGTTTAAATCATCACCGTCATCAAACATGTCATATAACAATACATCTCAGAATAAACACGCAGCACTTAGCATATAAATCATGCACCACACATCCTAGATTACCCACATAGCACATAGCATGTAATTCACTCTCAAAAACATTCAGTAGATGAATCATCTACATTGTCAGCCGAAGCCTCAGAAAACATTTTACCAGTCAAACACAAACAAGTGCATAAACAATAAATCAAGTCGAATTCATCGACACCTAAAGCATTAACTAGCAAGGTAAGTTGCCCTTACCTCTAGTTATTCCAGCGTTCTCCTCAAACGTTCCTTCACAATGAGCTCCTTGATCTTCAGGAAATTCCTCAAAAGTACCTTTAAAGTAAAACCACAGAATTCTATCAAAATCTATCGGAAACTAAGCTATCGATACTTACTAAGGTTACTCGAAGTAATCTATACTCTAAGGTACGATAATCTAGCGCGAAAGGACAAGTTTTCGGAAAAGGAAATTTCCTCCTCCCCCCTTAATAGGTTCGGCCACTTTAGGTAATTAGGGGACTCGATTTTTCTTCGATCAAACTTGGTTCCTATGCTATCATTAGCCGTAACTAGGGGTATTCTGAACTCGGAAAAATTATCGGATCAAAAACTGTCGCAGGGGTATTTTGGTCATGATTTTAACTTAGGATTTTCAAAACTGAAATCCCAAAAAGCAAATTTGACAGGGACGTTACTAACGACGTTTATGACAACTAATCCTACTAGCACTAAGCTAAGGCGATAGTTTTCAGCCTAAAGGTTGAAGCTTTACTTCAAAAACTCCAAAAATGGGTATTCCGGCGGAATTCCGGCGACATAACGGAAAATCTAACCCAGCAGAAGTGATCTTGGGCACATAAGGAAGAGGTTTAGAATCAGAAACGAAAGATTCGGGATAGTTTTGCAAAAACCCATAAACTATCAACTCAGAAAAGTCTACAGAAAAGCTATGGAAAAAGCGATCAGAGGTAAGGATTAGCGACTATACCTCGAAACCTTGAAGCAGCAACTAACGGATCAACGATCAAGCAAGTAATGAAGAAAATTCTTCTTCCTTCTTCCTTGGTGAAGCTCGCGGCCTTGAGGAGAGAAAATGGAGGAGTTTTGTGTTTTTTTCTCACTTGTTTGCTATATATAGAAGATGGAAATTCGCGGGAAAATGAAAGTTTCGCGAATCTGATTTTTACGGCGTCATTCTCCGTGAATTAATAGATATGTTTTGGCAAAAGAATTCCAAAACTATAAAGAGGTCTCCTTGTATTTTTTGCCACTAATGCATAGTCGGTATAAAACTATTTTACCCGATAAGTTGCTTTTTGCATCGAATGTCGGAATAGAAAACTTCCTTCTGAAGAAAGATTGAAATCATCAAGAGAAATGGGTGTACGCGTGTAGAATATTCATTTGAAGCTCTGAATAGAAAAAGTCTTCATAGTCGGGTGATTCTAGGGTTTTGAAATACCAGGGATTCGGTTTCGGCAAACTTCCGATGATTGGAATCGGACGTTCGTAGATCCTAGAGTTTCGCCTCGAAACGATTGTGATATATGGAAAAAGAGAAGTTCTAACATTTCTCTGAAGATTTTTGGAATTAACTTCCGTCGTGCCTAAAAGTGAAAACTAGCTATATACTAGGGTTTCTGACCTAGGTTTAAGCGTAAAACGATCGTGCTATATCTTTTATCGATCATAATGCAATCCTTGAACTTTTCCTGAATTTTCTCCTTCATAAATATATTCCTTCATACATTTATTTCATTAAATAAGCTTTTGTTCAGGTTTTCCCTTCACGATACATCAAGCCTAATCGTAAATGGAAATCTCTTCCGCTTATTCTAAGCTTAAAAACTTGGGTCTTACATTCCTCTTCCACCACCATCTTCTTCCTCTTCCACCTTCATCTTCTTCTTCTTCCTCCTTCATCTCTCCATACCTCAAACCCAAAATATTTCCAGAAATAGAAAACTAAAACAAAAGTAATTAAAGATATCTAAGTTTTGGTCTAAAACTCCAAAATAACAATTTAGACAAATATTAGAGAAAATTACTATTTATATCTTCAGAAAATCCATAATTGAAACTAGTGGAGCATTATTTACACAAAAATCACATTGAAGTTAACATAAAATGAAATTGAATTTCTTTCTTTTATTTCAAAAACCAAATTGTCCTCAAAGAGTTCTCATGTTACTGTTTCAAGTCTCTACATGTATCAATTTGTAAAAAATTTGTTTTAGTTTTCTGGAAATATTCTGGGTTTGAGGTATGGAGAGATGAAGGAGGAAGAGGAAGAAGATGAAGGTGGAAGGAAGAGGAAGAAGATAGTGGTGGAAGAGGAGGGACTAAATTATGTTTTAAAAATTTTATAGGGACTAAAACTGATGTGAAAAAAGTCCAGGTGGCCTCCCTCAGCTGACTAGGCTCGCCACTGGGCGGTTGACCGGTCAAAATTTGTCCAAAGAACTTAATTTGATTAAAAAACAATTTATAGGGACAACATTTCATGCAAAAAAATTTCAGGGACTGATTTTGATTCCCTTTACAATTTACAATTTCAGATTACAATTTACAATTTCAGAGACCTAAAGCCTAAGATGAATGTTAATTTCAGTTTTATCGTTTGGAAAAACTGGCTTGGTTTTGAAGTCTTAACAGATGAAGGTAAGCATCTTAACAGATGAAGGACTTTTTATGCCCACCAAACACAAACTATAGAGCCAACGCGTCAACGAAATAGAGCAAACATTAAGACCAAAGATGACACTTAAAATATTACAAATTGTTTGAGCAATATTGTCATACTAGAAACTGAAATAGAAACCAGAAACAGTTTTATAGAATGGTAGCAAGAACAGAAGTATAAAACTAGAGCTAAATTGCTTAGCCGGAACAAGAGTATGAACCGGCAACAGGAAGTTGCAGCATATTATCCATCTTCATCAAAATCACATCATTCTTGCTCATACTCTCCCTCTTCCTCTTCATACTCATCTTCATCAGCAGTTGCATCTTGGTACTGCTGATACTCAGACACAAGATCATTCATGTTGCTTTCAGCTTCAGTGAACTCCATCTCATCCATTCCTTCACCAGTGTACCAATGCAAGAAAGCCTTTCTCCTGAACATAGCAGTGAACTGCTCACTCACCCTGCGGAACATTTCTTGAATTGAGGTGGAATTTCCAATGAATGTGGATGCCATCTTCAAGCCGGTTGGGGGGATATCACAAACAGTGGATTTCACATTGTGGGGAATCCATTCCACAAAGTAAGAGGAGTTCTTGTTCTGAACATTAATCATCTGTTCATCAACCTCCTTGGTGCTCATCTTGCCTCTGAACATGGCAGAAGCAGTGAGGTAACGTCCATGCCTGGGGTCAGCAGCACACATCATGTTCTTGGAATCCCACATCTGTTGTGTAAGCTCTGGCACACTCAGAGCCCTGTACTGCTGAGATCCCCTGGATGTCAATGGAGCAAACCCAACCATGAAAAAGTGAAGACGAGGGAAGGGAATGAGGTTCACAGCAAGCTTCCTCAGATCAGAGTTAAGCTGACCAGGGAATCTCAAACAGCAAGTGACACCAGACATAGTTGCTGATATCAAATGGTTAAGATCACCAACTGCAACAGAGAAAACAACCACAATCAGATATAATCAATCAGACTTCAAAATTTACAAGGCATATATTAAGAAGGGTGAATGGGGGGGTATGTATGGCTTACAGCTTGGGGTGGTGAGCTTCAGGGTACGGAAGCAAATGTCATACAAGGCTTCATTGTCAAGCACCATGCACTCATCTGCATTTTCAACAAGCTGGTGAACAGACAGAGTAGCATTGTAGGGTTCAACCACTGTGTCAGAAACCTTTGGAGAAGGAAAAACGGAGAAGGTAAGCATCATCCTATCTGGGTATTCTTCCCTGATCTTTGAAATCAACAGGGTACCCATTCCAGACCCAGTCCCTCCACCCAAGGAGTGGCACACCTGAAAACCTGTTCATGCAAAAGAAAAAACCAAAACAAGCAATTAAACAACCCAATGTTTACACAGCCAGCACTTCAAATCACCCACAAAACACTTAAAATTCAACAAGGTTCACATTTTCAGAAACATTCAGGATTAGGGCTTATAATCAATGACCAAATCACATATAAAACCCATCAAATTCAACAATGTTTCTGAAAGACTTCGGGTTTAGGGTTAATTAATAATCAATCATCAAAACGCAATCTGAACAACACATGAACAAGTACCATTTCAAAATCACCCTCAAAACCCTAAATTCAATTCAACAACGGTTTTTAGGGTTCATAATCAATCACTAAAATGCAGGTTTACACATTTCATTAAAACGTACCATTTCAAAATCACCCACGAAACCCTTCAAATCTAGGGTTTCAAATCTACACATGTTCAGAAAATTCTGGGGTTTAGGGTTCACAACCAATCGGAATCAGAAAACACAAAACCCATTTCTAAACCACCCACAGATCACTCGAAAAACACACAGATCTACAACATTTCACTGAAAAACAACAATAAAACACATACCCAGAGCAAAACCAGACACAAAACACGAAATCGATTCAACAATCCATCAAAAAACAAAAGAAAAACCCATACCCTGAAGACAATCGCAGTTCTCCGCCTCCTTACGAACAACATCAAGCACAGAATCGATCAGTTCAGCGCCCTCGGTATAATGCCCTTTAGCCCAGTTGTTCCCAGCACCAGATTGACCAAACACAAAGTTGTCCGGCCTGAAGATCTGACCATACGGCCCAGACCTAACACTGTCCATGGTCCCCGGTTCCAGATCCATGAGAACAGCGCGAGGAACGAACCTACCGCAACTGGCTTCGTTGTAGTAGACATTGATCCTCTCAAGCTGAAGCTCGGAGTCGCCGCCGTACTTGCCGGTGTGGTCGATGCCGTGCTCGGCGCAAACGACTTCCCAGAACTTGGCTCCGATCTGGTTGCCGCACTGGCCACCCTGGATGTGAAGGATCTCACGCATCTTGAAGGTGTTTGATGAAATGTCACAGAGAGAAAAAAGAGAGAGAAAGAGGGAAATGAAGGAGATTTGAAAGGGTTTGTGAAGGGTGAAGATTGGGGGTGTTTTTTATAGAGAGTTGGTGGGTTTTTGTTGCAACGGTTGGATTTGGGTGAAACGATGTGAGCTGTGAAATTTGGGAAAATAATTGAAAAATAGAAGAGAGAGAGAGGGAGTTTTTTATTTTTGTTTAATTTTGAAATTTTGAAATTTGAAATACTAGCTGGATGGGGCTGTTTTCTGCGGCCCCTCTGTTTTTTGGTTTTATTTGGGAGGGAAAAGGGACAGACTGGAATTATAATATAATTTGGTCAAAACTAAACTCAAACGGGTCAATTGAAATTTGAAACCATACTAAAAATTTGAAAACAAACTACTTCTTTTCTAAATTTAAATATTTTTCAATTTTTAGGTTTCAATATTTGTCCTTTGCATTTAAATTATAATTTTTATACTATTTTTGTTGTTATTATTTGGCTTAATATGTTTTTTGTCATTATAATTACTTCATTTCTATTTTTCGTCAATGTAAAAAAAAAATTGTTCACTTTTGGTATCTCTAAAATATTGACTTTTGCTTTTCGGTCCGTAAATAACAGAAGTCCAAGCATGCAGCTAACATGTGGCTTATATTAAATTTTTTAATGCATATGACTAACAAATCATGTCACACCTAGACCTCCCTCTGCCTTCTTCCCTCCACCACTCCCCACTTACCTCCGTCCTTGCCCACCTTCGTGAAGAAGATCATGTCTACTTATCCCAAAAGCCAAATTAGACGAACATAGCTACTACCTACAACAACAACAAGGTGGCAAAACCCAAGCCTCTAGTCTCCATGAAGCAAACCTCGACACAACCACAACCTCCCTAGATCTTCACCGCACGCCACCACCGCTATCTTCGGTTACCTTAACTCTTGTTGCAGCACCGTGGCCTCGCTACCATGAAATCCATGCCTCCACAACCTCCTTCACGTCGGCTCACTCTTTCATAACCCACCTCTATATCTCCCTCTTCCCAACTTTCTCCTCCACCACCAAACCCTCAACCCTTTAAACTTTTCCTTCTTCCTCTACACCAAACCATCAACCACGACAGACCTTGCATACTTCAAGCCAGTCAAACCCCATCCAAGTCCAATATGTAATCTCATTTGGATTAAGTAATGCTTCAGCAACATTTCATAGGTGCATGCTAGTTATCTTCTCAGTTTTGGTGGAGAGGATCATGGAAGTTTTCATGGATTACTGCTCTGTATTTGGTGCTTCATTTGATTTGTGCTTGGAAAACTTGGACACCGTACTAAAGCGGTGTGTGAAAACCAATATGGTACTTAATTGGGAGAAATGTCACTTCATGGTGACTGAAGGAATTGTCATTGGGCACAAAATTTCATCAAGAGGAATTGAAGTGGACAAAGAAAATGTGGAAGTTATTGAGAAGCTACTGTAAGATCAAGTTTTGATATAGTAGTACAACTCTATGTTTTGATAATTACAAGTTAACATTTTAGTATGAACAATTATGGTACTCTAACGTGTTTTCTGAGTGTGCTCTTAACAGGCTCTGACCTTAACATAATCTCACACCAATCAGAAGCACTGTGCTTAAAGAGTGACCCTAGCAACGCTTTCGCATTCTCTATGTTCAATCTGAACAGTAGAAAAGCTTTAGAAGATCTGAAGTTAATCAAGCTCTGATAAGGACTCAGCTTACTTGAAGTTCTGAAGATCCAGACGTTCTAACAACCCAGACACTCTGAAGGCTCAGAAGTTCTGATGGTGTAGAAGACTCTGAAGATCCAGAAGCTGAAGAGTGAAGACTCTGAAGTCCAGAAGCAAACTGGCTCTGAAGATCAAGTACTTCTCCTCTGAGTTCAGAATCAGAAGGTACAACGGTCAGATGATCCATGCTTCCCTCTGACTCTGATCAACAAGCTTCACAAGTTCCAACACGAAGCACTCCTCTGATCAGAAGTCAAACGAGGTTAAAGGTCAAGTCACTATCCAAAGTACAAAAGCAATTGTACTATCCTGACGACCTAACCTAACATTCTCAGCCACAACAGAAGCTGGAAATTCCAGATCTGCCCTCCAACGGTAGCATTCCCATGCAACGTTCAAACCCTAATCCTTGGAGTATATATAGAGGCTGAAGACTGAAAGATGCGATTGGAAGAAACTAATACACACAAGCTATATTCAAATCTTCTAAGCATTCTTTCTTCATTGAATTCATTGTGTTTACTACAAGCTTTTTAGAAGCAATCTCTTTGTAAACAATATTTCTTAAACAGTTGTTTAGTTTACCTTTAGGAGATCAAGGTTGATCGGATCATAGAGAAGACTAAGAGAGTGAATCTTAGTGTGAGCTAAGTCAGTGTATTGTTAGTCACTTGTAGGTTTCAAGTGCAGTTGTAACAATTATCTGATTAGTGAATTGCCTTCATTCTAAGAAGGAAGAAATCACCTTCACAGGTGGACTGGACTAGCTTGAGTGATTCATCAAGTGAACCAGGATAAAATCCATGTGTGCTTTTCTTATCTCTTATCTTAAGCACTCTACTTGTGTCTCGAAAGATTTGTTAAAATCTTTAAGGTGGAAGCTTTATTCTGAAAACGTTATTCAAACCCCCCCTTTCTACCGTTTTCATACCTTCAGCTACCAGCACCAACAAATGTCAAAGCCATTAGAAGTTTTCTTGGACATGCTGGATTTTACAGAAAATTCATCAAAGAATTCTCCAAGATTGCCAAGCCATTGAGCAATCTCTTGAATATGGATTATTCTTTTCTCTTTGATAGTTCATGTTTAAAAGCTTTTGAACAATTAAAACAAAGTTTGATTTATGCTTTTGTTATCATTGCTCCTGACTGGAAACTTAACTTTGAACTCATGTGTGATGTTAGTGATTATGCTAGTAAAGTTTTAAATGAAGCTCAAATAAATTATGCCACAACTAAAAAAGAACTGTTAGCAATAGTGTTTGCATTGAAAAAATTTAGAAGTTAGTTGATAGGTAGCTATCAAATATCTCTTAACAAAACCTTATTCTAAACCAAGACTAGTAAGATTGCAGGAATTTGATTTAGAGATCAAAGACAAGAGCGAAAAGGAAAATGCGGTAGCTGGCCACTTATCATGGCTAGTGAATGATAAGGTAACCCCAAAAGAAAATGAGATAACATATGTATTCCCTGATGAGAAGTTTTCTCTAGTTCAGGAAAGGCCATGGTTTGCTTATATGGTCAACTTCAAAGCTGGATGCAACATCCCTGATGAATTCAACTATCATCATAAAAAGAAGCTTCTTAGGGATGCTACTCAATTCGTGTGGGATGATCCTTATCTATTCAAAGCAGGAGTTGATGAGATACTCAGAAGGTGTGTGGCCTAAAATGAAGCTAAGGAAATTTTGTGGCATTGCTACAATTCTGCTTATGGAGGGCACTACAATGGGCAGAGGACAGTTGTAGAAGTCCTCTAATCTGGTTTCTATTGGACTACACTCTTCAAAGATGCTCATTTTCATGTACAAAGGTGTGATGAATGTCAGAAAGCAGGTTCCACTATCAAAACAAATGAAATGCCCTTGCAAAGTATCTTAGAAATTGAGGTTTTCGATTGCTGGCGTATGAATTTCATGAGACCATTCTCATCCTCATTCTCTAATGGGTATATCTTGGTAGTTGTTGAATATATTTCTAGGTGGGTGGAAGCAGTGGCAACCCCAAAAGCTGATGGCAAAACTGTAATCAAATTCCTAAAGAAGAACATTTTCAACCGTTTCGGAGCACCGAGGGCGATTATTAGTGATGGAGGTTCTCACTTTGTCAATTCTCAGCTAGGCAAGGCATTGGAGCATGATGGAGTCAAACACAAGGTAGCATCACCTTACCATCCATAGACCAATGGACAAGCAGAGGTATCTAACAGAGAAATTAAGAAAATTCTGGAGAAAAATGTGTCAAGTTCCAGGAAGGATTGGTCTCAGAAGCTTGATGATGCTCTATGGGCATACATGACTGCATACAAGACCTCGATAGGCTTAACCCCTTTTCAATTGATTTATGGCAAAGCTTTCCATTTACCGATTGCATTGGAGCACAAATCCTATTGGGATCTTAGATTTCTTAACTTTGATTTGAATCTTGCAGGTGAACATAGGAAGAATCAACTACACCAGTTGGAGTAAATGAGGCTTCAAGCCTATGAATCTTCAAAACTATACAAGGAAACGGTGAAAAAGTACCATGATAGCAAAATCATTAGGAAGACATTCAACCCAGGTTAACAAGTGCTCTTATTCAATTCCGGATTGATGTTATTCCCTGGAAAGCTCAAAACCAAATGGTCAGGTCCGTTTGTGGTTAAAGATGTGAAGCCTTACGGAGTAGCTGAGTTAGAGGACCCTGAAACTAAAAAGACTTGGGTGGTGAATGGTCAGAGATTGAAGCCTTACATAGGTGAAGATATGTATAGGTCCACTACAACAATAACCTATTTGGATGATCAATGAACAACAATACAAGCGTCAAGTTAGTGACGTTAAAGAAGTGCTTCCTGGGAGACAACCTAGTGTTTGGTTAGATTTTCAGTTTTTCTAGTAATTTTAGTAAGTCATATGGTGATCTGGTGAAGTTTTGCTTAAATTTGTGGTCTTAGTTGTTTTAGAATAATTCCAAATTGCTTTTGGTGAGTCTTGATGACATATGTGTTGTTTGTTCTAAAAGTAGTGCTTTTCTTTTACTTGATTGATGATTTGTTGAGGTTATGTGTTAAATTGTATTACAAGGCTTTCAACAAGTCATGTATGTTGCTTGCATGAGCTCTTGAAGCCTAACTTGATAGTGACGCATGTGCTTGAATTGTTGATTTAAAGCACATGCACAAGTTTATTAGAATGTTTGGATATGTATGAACCAATTGACATGTGCTGGAATTTAGAATATCAAAATTGAGTTATGAAAATTCTTAAACACGTCTTTGGAAGCCTTAGATTGTAAATCACTGATGAATTGTGCTTGAGTGTTGAATTTTTATGCCTGGACATGTTTCAAATGATGAATGGTAGTGATTCAATCAATTGACATTTGTGAATAGTGTAAAACTCAAAATTTGACTCATCCACTTGTGGTTTATATGATTTTCAAAGTTCTTGATCAAAATGTCAATTAATACTTTGATTGTGGATATTTGAATGAAAGAGTTGGTCTGAAAATGTTTTAACATGTTTTTAGATGATGTTTGTGAAGTTGAAGAGAGTGAATTTGATTTAGGAAAGTATTTTTTAGAGAGAGAATTCCAAGAGACTAAGTGTGCTGTTACAATTTTGAATAAAGATGTGATTTTGCTGTCAAATTCATGCTTAGCTTGTACTAGGACTGCTTAGTAGTTAAAGGAAATTGAGTTTTGGGACATGCTCAATTCATGCATAGAACCCAAGACTTCATATCATCCACTGGACAATTTATGCTTAGCGTGTTTAGAGGGTGCTTAGCATCTTAAAACTCAAATATCCACTGCAAGTTTTTCGCTTAGCATGCTCTGGGAGCGCTAAGCACCACAGATCCTCATTTCTCAATTCCCACTGTCAAATTCCTTCTAAGCATGTAATCGGGACGCTAAGCACCTAACCATAAAAAAAAGTACACAAACACAACACACAGACCACACACACACACACTTCTTCTTTCTTTTGTCTCAACATAAAACACTCACTCACACAACTCTCTTTTTCGTCTCCTTTCTTCCAATTTCTCTTCTTACCTACTTAAGCACCACACACATCACCTTCCTCTTCTCTTTCAACACGTGTTTCCTTATCTTCCTCATAAGCATGTAGGTTTTTTATTCTTTCTTCTCCAGTCTTCATGGAACTCAAACCCTAGGTTAGCGATTTGAGGATTTCAAATTTTCGAACTTAATTAAATTTTGTTGGGATGTAATGACTGGGTTTTCATGCTTGATGAGTGCTTTCATGGTGCTTCTTGATTTAAAGTTCCATACTTGAAGAATTTTGCATGTTTGGCTTGAACCTTTAAGTTAGAATTTGGGGTTTTTGGAATTTTGTGCTCTGTAAAATCTCTTTGGGTGTTATTGTATGGGTTTGGTTTTTAAAAGCATAAATTGCATGATAGTTCTTGATTAAGAGTTTTTAAGTTGGGATTTTTTGGAACTTTGTCATGAATTGATGGTGTCTTTAGTAGCATGAACTTGATGTCTTGATTGTGCTTATTGAGAATTACTTGAAACTTATATTGGGCACATTGCATGGACTGTTTGAGGCTCTTAAATGATGACTCATATAGTGAATCTTGGTTCATGCACTAAAGGAATTTAGTTTGGTTAGGGTATTGTCAACTCAAATTGTTATATGCTTCATATGTTAAAGGTTGTGCATCCTAGGTGTTTGACAAAATGCGTGAATGAAAATGTTACATTGCCTTCCACCTAATGCTTGAGATCTTGGCTGTTTTGAGAATCATTTTGGTAGCATGTATGAAAATAAGGATTGTTCTTAGATTACTAGGGCTACATCATGAATGATCCTTGTTTGAAAGAAATGAGTTATTGAATTAAAATGACTTCTTTCTTGTTGATTAATAGCTCATGGAAGTATTCTTTCTTGATATCAATTCTCTATGTGATGAACTTGTTCTTACTCAAACCGTTCTTGTTCATTAAGGTGTCGTTGAATTAAACATGAAAAAAATGAGCTTCAATTTGTGAGAAAGAATAGTATGAAAACATGCTCATGTGTTGATGTGAGTAGGATGTCTATGACTGATGTTGGTTGTAATGGAAAGTAGTCGGTTTACTTTTACAATTTTCATTTCATTCATAGTTGTAACTTGTGCATTGACTATTCTTTCTTGAATTGGTTTTGCAGAATGACAAAAACAAGAAATTTGAACAAAGCAAGTGGCCCTACTGAAGGAAAAAGACAAAGGGTGAACCTTCTCGAGCATGAAAAAGACAAAGACAGTATACAACCTTAGAGGAGGACTCCCCTGAACAATTTAGGAAGAGGTTCAAATCTGATGAAAAATTTGAGAGGTACAAGGCTCTCTCAAAAAGGAACTTTATTCTAGAAAGAAGAGAAGAACTCCACCCTGGACAATATGATAATTTCCAACATGAGTTGTAGAGGAGAAATTGGTTAAAGATTGCTTCATCGCCAAAACACTTCATCCCAAAGGTTGTCAAGTACTTTTATGCTAATGCTTACACATTAAATGAGGAGGGGCCAAGAATGTCATTTGTCCTGGGAAGGAGAGTTCTTTATGATAGAGAAACAATCAGTGCATATCTAGAGGATCATTTGGATTTGGGAGGAGAAAATCTATGTGCCTACCTAAACTTGGTCGGACCACCATCAGTGAGGTACTAGAAACCATATGCATACTAGGTACCCTTATGGAGGAGGGTAGAAATGTTGTTGAGAAGGCTGAAATGAAAGTGATGACTGAGATTTGAATGACTTTTGTTACATCCAACATCAAGCCCACTTTACACAAATCTAACATTAATCTTTCTAATGTGGGCTTGCTCTACTGTATCATCCAACATAAAAAAGTTGATGTTGCAACATTAATTTCTGATGGTATTCATACAATTGCAACATCCAAGGAGCCTATGCCTTTGTGCTTTCCATCGCTCTTCACAGAGTTGTGCAGATTTCAGAGGGTGATTATCCCAAAATACCCCCAGCTGGATATTATGCGTCCAATCAATGAGAAATTTATTCGACGTAATTGTAAGAAAGAAGAAGCATTACCACCATCCTTACCTCTAGTAGATCCTATACATGCTCGGATTCAACAGATATTGTTGATCCAACAGCAGATGCAGAGCCAGGTGACAGTAATGTATGCCAAGCAGGAACACATGTACAATAGATTGGAGTAGATCTATGCTCGCCATGAGCAGATGTTGCAGCACAGGAAGGATCGTGATGCTTGGCATAACGACATGCTAAATTCCAGGGAGGAGGAGAGAGCTGCTGGACATTGAGATGGAGATGAGGCTACTAATTCTGCAGAAACTAACTTGAGAGCTTATGATTACATGATTGATGAGCAGGAGCAGGATGGAGTTGATGATTGATGGCTGCAACCACTCATCCAAGTTCACTTTTATTTTCTGTCATTTCATTTTCTAGCTTTAATACTTTTATTGGTTTATAGTACTTGTTAGTCTAAATTTAGTACTTTGTGTTATTTTGGCATGTTCTTACTTGCTAGTAGTTGTTTTGATTTTGAATTTGGAGCTTTGTTTGGCTCATCTTTTAAACTTCTTTTGAAACTCGTTGGTTTTAAAGTAAGCATGAACCACGAAATGCCAAACTAAGCATGATGTGTGCTTTTAAATTTTAGATCATTGTGTTTTGCACTCACTTGATGCCATGTAATGATATGATTGCATCATTCACATGAGATCATTTGAAAAATGCTTGATATCAGGGACCCCTAAGCGGAGTGAGGGACTGTAGCCAAACACTGGTAATATGAAATAAAGAGAGTTATTATTCGGACCCCTCCCACATCTATTTGAACCTCCCCCCCCCTTTAAATTGCAAAAACACTTATTTACGCACTTTCAAAGTGCGACCATAACACACTTTAAAGGTGCGTTCATAACACACTTTGAAAGTGCGTAGGTAACACACTTTCAAAAGCACTTTCAAAAGGCGAGCGAAAATTGAAAATAGATGTGGAGGGGGGTCCGAATAGATGTCGGGGGATCCGAATAACAATTACCTTGTTTTTCATAATTGAGCTGGCTTGAGACTCTGATTGATTTTAATTGCATGGGAATGAAGGAAAATGATCAAGGCATTTTGTTCTTTAGTGTAAATATCCACTTAGCCAAATAAGCCTACCTTTTATTAGGAATTCCAATTGCACCCCTTTTGAGCTTGAAATTGAAATCATGTTTTGTGTATGACCCAAGCCTAAAAGAAAAACAATGTTTCTCCTATACTTTTAAGTCAAGAGAGCATTGATGAGAGGATTGTATGCAAACATGCTAAGTTGAGGGAGTGGAGGTTATTGGTGCTTTTAGATATAAAGTTTTACAAATTTTGAATTTTGTGTAAATATTTTATCGAGAAAGGTAAAAAAAATGAAAATGCAAAAAACAAAGGAAAGAAGAAAAGAAAAGAAAAAGAAGAAGAAGAAGGAAGCTTGAGAATTTGAAAATAGATGAAAGGGTTGAGGTGTAAGTGATGAGAAAATGGTCACACAACAAAAGAATTGGTTAAGGTGAGAGTGAAAGGTTCATAAGTGTTATACATGTCATTGTTTGCTCTCTTGATTTGAAAGTACTTTGAGTATCCAGAAAAATCAATTGTTTTTTGAAACCATGCCCCATTACAACCCTAGAAAGACCTTTGTGATTTCGGATTAACCATGCAATTTGATGAATAATGAGTCAGGTAGCAAGATTGGTTGTGTAATTCAATGGTTGATATACACTTTGCCCTTTGATATCTTGGATAATAATTTTGATGAGAACTTGAGTGAATCCCTGATAAAAAAGTTAATGTGTACTTAGAATATCATGTTGAGTGTGTTCTTGTATTATGATTTTGGTGGGCTTCACATGAACTTAATTAAAAATTGTGTCTTGAAAACGAGAATCATGCAATGGGTAAAAGGTTTGAAAGTTGTAGTTCATGAGCCATGCTTGTTCAAAAACCTTTGTGTATATGTTTTTTGATAGCCAATACATTTTGTTTGAGGACAAATAAAATTCCAAGTTTGGGGAGTTGATAAGTGTCAAATTTATCTGAGTTTGGTTAAATTCATTGAAGTTTGCTTGAGCCAAATATTGGCTCTCTTAAGCCAAATTACATGGCAGTTGCAGTAACAGATATCTTGAATTTCCCTGAAGACAATTTACATGGCAGTGGCATATGGTTCTGGAAGACAATATGGCTTAAGCGAGAAATAGTCTTGCTTAAGTTAAAGACCTTACCTACGTGAAGAAACCTGCTCGCTTAAGCGACACCTTTATCACCTTAAGTGAAACTGCTGCCCTATTTTATAAAAGGCTCGACCAGATCAGAATTGGATCATCTTTTGACATATTTTGGACCTTAGAGAGATAACACTTCAGGGAGAAGAAGGAGAGGAACTTTGGGAGCTTTGATTCACCATCCATCAAGCTGGAGACACGCCGAGGACGACACGGATCATCACTTTCGTCTTAGTTCCTCTTGTAAGCATAGCATCCATGTCTATGGATAGCTAAACTTTTCTTTGTTGGGATTGGGTGTAATATTTGACTTAAAATTTATCCATCTTAGTTCTCTTTCATATGAATCTATTTTATCTCTTGATTTCAATGATATCATCTTGATTTTAATGCTTATTTTAGTTTGATCAACTAGAACATGATTTGAGATTTGGTATGTGAGTGAAAGTTACATATTTGAATTGGATTTAGGTTGTATCATCTAGTTTACCTGATTGCTAGACATAGGGTTAGGATTATTAGCCGTTTAACATTCGTACTCATTACGTTTTGCTTCGTTACTTATGGGAGACACTTCTCTAATCATGTTTGTTAGACGCTTAACATATATCGATCAATCATGTTTGTTAGTCGCTTAACATATATCGATGTCTCAGATAACTAACGAAGCAAAACGTAATGAGTACGGATGTTAAAATATAATTTTGCTCTTTTGACATGTAAGTAGGATGTCTATATATGTTAATTGGATATGAAAACATTTTGCAAGCAAAGATTCAGTGCAAGTGGGCGTTCATCGATTTTGACTCTACAAGCAAGAAAGGCAGAGTATATCATAGGTGTTCATCAATTTTGCCTACACTAAAGGAAGATCTCAAGGAGATGAGATTTTATCTCCTTGTACGAAGTGTTTAAATCGGGGTTGGACAACAAGAAATGTGATATTGGATCATTTGGTGCACCAGAGGGAGCAAATAGAAAAGGCCTATGGAAGTTGATGATAACATGACCGATGAAGAGGACTCACATGACGACATTGATGGCTTGTTGCACGACACATTTTGAAATGTGGCAGAAGAAGGAGTCAGTGAAGGTCCTAATGAGGATGCTTGAAAGTTCAACAACTTGGTTAATGAGGCAAAACATGAGTTGTACCGAAGGTGCAAGGACTTCTCCACCTTGTCATTCATGATTCGACTGTATTTGTTGAAGTGTCTTCATGGGTGGAGCAATGCCTCATTCATCGCCCTCTTAGAACTATTAATAGAAGTGATGCCTAATTTAAACATTCCTTCTTATTTTAACAAGGCAAAGGCCATGATTAAGGATTTGGACCTTAATTCTAAAAAGATCGATGCATGCCCAAATGATTGCATCCTATACTGGAAAGAGCATGCCAATGACAATTTTTGTTGCGCTTGTGGAGATTCATGTTGGAAGAAAGTTTCCCAAGCAGATTGTGGGTCTGAGCAAACAAAATATGATTATAAAGTTCCTACAAAAAATTTAAGGCACTTTCCGTTGATTCCTAGACTTCAAAGGTTGTTCATGTGTTCAATGATAGCCGAGTCAATGAGATGGCATGAAGAGGACCGCTTAAAGGATGGTAAATTGAGGCATCCTGCTAATAGCCAAGCATGGAAGGACTTTGATCGTCATCATCTTGATTTTGCTTTTGAGCCTCGCAATGTAAGACTTGGGTTAGCTACTGATGGATTAAATCCATTTAGGACAATGAGTATAGTTGACAGTACGTGGCCTGTCATGATGATGGTATACAACATCCCACCTTGGTTATTTATGAAATCTGAGTATACAATGCTTTCCTTATTGATTTCTGGACCAAAATCACCAAGAAGGGTTATTGACGTATACCTTCAGTCACTAATAGAAGAGCGAATGGAATTGTGGGAGTCAGGAGTACAGACATATGATTCCTCAAAAAATGAAACATTTCAAATGTGTGCAACTCTTTTGTGGACAATAAGTGATTATCCTGGGTATGTTATGTTGTCAGGTTGGGGCACCAAAGGAAAATTGGCATGTGGATGTTGTAATTACAACACCAATTTAGCCTACCTTAAACACAGTCATAAGATGTGTTATATGAACCACCATGTGTTTTTTCCAACAGTTCATCCTTGGAGAGAAAGAACTTAGGACTCCACCACTTATGCTATAAGGTGAAGAAATCCAAGAAACCTTAAAAAAATTTCCGAATGAGTTCAGAAAAAATAAAAGGAAGGTCGATATTGTTGAGTTGCTTTATTGGACTCAAAATACATTACGTCATAATCTAGATGTAATGCATATAAAAAAACATATGTGATAGTATTCTTGGGACTCTTTTGGACATTCCATGGAAGACAAAGGATCATGTTAATGCTCATTACGATCTACAAGAAAAGGGAATTAGAAAAAAACTACATCGAAGGGAGATTAGTGGAGGTCGTTCAGAGTTTGCAAAAACATGTTTTTCAATGACTTTGGGAGAGAATTCCATTTTTTGTGGAGTTATAAAGGTTACCAAATTACCAGATGGGAGTGCATCAAATATTTCAAAGCGTGTGCACATTGATGCCAAGAAAATATTTGGTTACAAGAGTCATGATGAACATTTCATGTTACATTACTTGTTGCAAGTAGCGGTAAGAAGCACAATGCCTAATGCGGTGGCCACACCTCTAATTCGTCTTGGTTCCCTATTTCAACCTCTATGTCAGAAAGTTATTAAAGTGCAAGATTTGGATTACTTAAAAGTGGAGATTGTAGTGATACTTTGTCAGTTGGAGATGATTTTCCCTATTAGTTTCTTTGACATAATGGTTCACTTGCCTATTCATTTGGTTAATGAAGTCAAATACGGTGGTCTCGTTTAATTTCGATGGATGTACCCTACGGAAAGGTACTTATATAAAATTAAGGCGTATGTTCATAATAGAGCATATCCAGATGGTTCTATTGCCAGTGGGTATTTGGCTGAAGAAGTTTTAACTATTTGCTCAAGATATTTTCATAAAAGTGTAGAGACAAGGTTGAACAAGAAGGGTCAAAATTATGATAATAGTGATTTGTGTGGAGTAGATTTCGATGATTATTTTTCAAGTATTGGTCTTCCTTTAGGAAGGGCATGCAAACCATTTTCTCCAGATTTAAGAAAGAAGGTTGATGCCCATCGATATCTCTTATTCAATTGCGATGAAGTTCTAATTTACATCATGTATTTTAATTGCTTTTTGTTCTTCTATTTAATTGTTTGACCTATTTTATAATTAGAGTTATACTAACAAATAACGTTGTTGTCTTTGTAGAGAGCATGATGATGTTGTTAATAATAATTCTAAAAAGTGGAATGGTCTAAGGCCAAAACTCATAGTAAAGATTTTTTTGTATGGTTTGAAACTCGGGCCCTGAAAGATGATGTATCATTCCAACTTAAATAATACTCTAGATGTCCAAATATTGTTGCAAAGAGGTAGTCAAGTTACCTCATTAACGGATATAGGTTCTATACAATGAAACAAGACGCAAATCGCAAAACTCAAAATTATGGTCTATTCATTAACTCAAAGTTTTGCACTAAGAACAAAAATTCTAAGACATATTTCGTCACTTATTATGGAGCAATTATTGATATAATTGAGTTAAATTATTATGGTCACTACAAGTTTGTGTTGTTCAAGTGTGATTGGTACGAAGTTGAACAAGACAAATACGAGCTTGCTTGTGTACATTTCAACAACAAAATATCTGCCAAAATGACCTTTTTATTCTACCATCTCAAGTCCACCAATATTTCTATGTCGGAGATCCTCTTGGTTCAAACAAGACTTATGCTCTACAAATAGTTCCAAGATATTTCTTTAACATGGGTAACCGATCAAATTTAGAAGTTGAACAGTTGCTTGATGATGGTGAACTCAAATTGGTTAGGGAAGACATACCAACAACAATGACTGAGACACCTACACGTGTTATAGAGGAAGTTGATAAGAGGATTCTGATGTAGATGAAATTTATGAGACTTCATGGAGGCTTATGATGTTGATTACACTTTACGAGACTTCATAGATTAATGTTAGGTGAAAAAGTAGGCTATGTTTGATTGCAATTATTATACAGTATGTTAGTTCCTCACTTCCTTTTTCAATTCCTACTAAATTACATTATATGTTTCTTGACAACATTTCATAATTTCATAATGAACTTAAAAGATGCACCAACCAAATTAGTATATCGATTAGCATATAAGAACATCTTATCTCATACTTGTTTTTTATATTTATATTAGATAAATAATAAATTACATTGTTTTTTTTCTCAATAGAAAACGAATAAGGAAGCGAGCTTGAAGAGGAACACAAATGCTATAGACAAGGGTGAAAAAGTACTTTCAGTTTTCATTTACCGGAAGTGAGCTACATAGGCAATTTTGAATCAAGCAAGAGAAGATAAGTTTTAATCGTGGAGGAGCCAATATGACTTCAGCTGAAGGACCAAGTAACAACCAGAATGAAGAAAAAGGAAGTAACCAGCCTTTATTTGTGCTTGAATCACAAGAATAGTTCAAGTTATCCAATTTTGCAGCTAGTTGTTCAGTAAGTTTAAATTCAAATAAGGCGATTCATCCAAATAAAAAGAGGAGTAGTATAGCAGTGGTTGAAGGTGATGAGTCAATGAAAAAGCAATAGCATGTAAAAAAATATATCTCCTACAAATAATGATTCCAAGGTAAAGCAACAACTCTTCACAAGGATAGTGGCTGCAAATTACAATTCAGGGTCAAAGTAGCAACCTATGAAAAGAGCAGTGGCCGAATGTGACTATTCAAGGAAGAAGCAACAACCTATGAAATATGACAATTCCAAGGCAAATCAGCAACTCTTCACAAAGACAAAAGTTGCAAATGATAATTAGGGCCAATGCAACAACCTATGAAAGAAGTAGTGGTTGAAAGCAAAGAGTCAAGGAAGATACAACAACAACCTATGAAAAATACAACTCTTGCAAATGACAATTCCAAGGCAAAACAACAACCTATGAAAAAGCAGCAACTTATGAAAAATATATTGACCAGAATTGAAAATTTTAAGGAAAAAGAGCAATCTATGGATGAGGTAGTAGCTGAAGATGTTGAGTCAGATATAATGCTAGAAAGTCCTAGGAAGAAGACCAAAAGAACTCCAATGTGTAGAGCAACCTCAATTGATGAGTTTCTTAAAGAAAATGGAGAAGATGGAGAAGAACAAGAAGACCAAAAAGAAGACCAAGAGATGAAAGTTCTGACGAAGAAGAATATATCAAGAGACAAGAAGAAAATGCACAAGAAGAAGGTGGCGAAACAAATAGTAATAAAATTTGTTTGACTTATAATAACTGTATAGATTTGTCATTCAAGTTATGTTAGTACATTATCTAACGAAAGCTTTATGTCAAAATAGGGACAAGTAAGAAAAGAACAAGAGGACCAACACAAAAGTTAAAAATTCATGCAAGAAATATTGATGATCGCGAAGAAGTTGTCCTCGATGATAATGGAGAGCCAATTGGACCAAATGATCAAACTGTGTTTGACTTGAGTAATTTTCTTGGCACCGTTGCAAGGAATTCAGACTTGTGTCATTTGATTTTTACAAACTTCAAAGTTTTGGTCAAACAAAATGGAGGTCGTATTCAACCTTAACACTTCTATAAGTGACCTACTAGATAGTGGGTATTGGGTAAGACATAATTGAGAATCATAAAATCATTAACTACAATAAAATTGCATGGATCATCGTAACCTTAAGGCATTTAATATCTGATTTCTTCTTTTTGATTATCTGCTTGCTTTCTATTTTTGCATGATCACAAGTTTTTGGCTTCCTTACTACAGACGTAGTCGAGGCACAAATTTTCAGAGATTTTATTGATTTAGATTTAAATTTGTTAATTTTTGGCTTAAAAGCACTTTTGATCCCCCACGAATGCGATGTGTGCAAAACGAATCCCTAACGTTACACTTCGTTAGCAGTGATGGTCCATTTCCCCTTTTTCCGTTAAAAAACTAACGTTTTCTGAAAAACCCAGAAAATATTCATCATCTTCAAACATTCATCCATCATCTACATAATTTTTTCCAGAAAAATCAGAAAAAGAAGAAGTTGTTCGTGTTCTTTTTTCCCCTCTCTTGTAGGAGATAAACACAGGATTCATGTTCTTGAACAAAATGTTGTTCAAGGAGCTGAAGACACCATTAATCAATCAGCCCATAATACAATTCCAATAATAAAAAAGAAAAAAAAAATCATATGAAATTCAAAGAGTGTTTTAAATTATATGAGAATGACATAACCTTAACCAAACTCGTATCATCATCATCATCATCCTCACCAGCATTATCCACAACCCAAACTCTTCCAGCTTCATCCAATTACTCATCAACACCTTAAACACATAACAATCTGCAACTGCAAAAATAGCAACAACTACACATCCAGTGTGACAATTTTGCAAACACCAAGCAGTCAATCGAACAATTGGGACACTGAAGCAAGCCATACTCATTACACTCCAAACACTTCTTCAACCACCCTTCATCCTCATCAAACACCTTCTTGATCCCATCGCAATTCCCACACGACACCAACCTCATATCCCCACAACTCTCAAACATGAACTCGGGCTTCGTCCTTAGAACCACGAAACCAAGCTAGCAACGCCACCGCCAGCCTCGCACCCACCAACGCCCACCCCTCCACCACCCACCACGAAAGTCGCCCTCAACGTCCTCCCTTCCTCATCTCATTCAAAATCCCTTCCCGCCGTTTGCGATCCCAATTCCTCTTCCAGATCTGAATCCCAAAGCAACCGTCTTTCCAGATCTGGCTTTGGTGGCTCTTCTGTTACGATGGTGGTGGCTAAAGACACGACGATGGTGAGTTCCGACGGCTCTGATCTAGCTGAGGAGTTAGCTTAGGAATGTTGGTGATGGGGGTGTCGAATTTGGTCATCATGAAGAGGAAGAAGATGAAGCTCAAGAACAACTTATGGGTTATTGATTTTTATTTTATTTTATAATTAATTTATTTGGTCTAATTACATTTTGGTCCTCAAAATCGTTACTTTTTTAACGGAAAAGGGGAAAGGGACCAACACTGTTAACGGAGTGTAACGTCGGGGGACCAAAAATGCTATTTTTTAAGTTTAGGGACTCGTTTTGCACACATCGCATTCGTGGGGGACCAAAAGTACTTTTAAGCCTTAATTTTTTTGTGTGTGGTGCAAGTGCATGCTGACTCGTTATTTAAAGCATGTTTTGTAGTTTAATAGTGAGAGTAAAAAAACACATTACAGGCTAGCAAGAGAACAAAGAGAAAAGTTAGTTATGAAGAACGATGCACCACTACCACCACTGAAGAGGACACTACACTACACCACAAAAGGAATAAGTAGCGGGCCAAAGGTAGAAATTTTGATGTAACCGCTACCTTATGAAGTTTTTTTTTAAATTAACAAGAAAGAGGCTAAGGTAGTGGTTAAAAGACAACCACAACCTTTAAGCAAGCAATTGGTTGCGGGTCAAGTAATAAAGCAAGGAAAGTGGGCTTTAGTATCAGGTAAAAACAAACCCACTACCATAATAATTGAAACTTCAGCAAAATTTTGAAAAAAAAAGATTTCTCTACAATGTGCGCGCCCTAGCTCTCCACACATAACTGATCGTGCACGGTAGTTTTCCCTTTGTCGTTCTTTTCCTGTTGCTCCTACTTCCCACACTTCATCATCTACAACCTACTCCATTTTACCTCCTTCATCATCTCCGCCCTCCACGTCAATCGCCGCCTTGCTACTATCCTTTGCTGCAAGTTTCGGTCTGTGTTGTGCTCTACCTTGTGCGTCGTTCGCATATTGCTGTTGCGTTGACATCGTTGTTCGTTGTTGCTGCTATCATTCTTGGCACCCAAATTCAGGTAATTTCTAATCCTCGGCTTTGTTTGGGTTCCCTGTGATTTCTGTTTATGCGGGTTCCCTGTGATTTTTGATGACTTCGGGTCCTAGAGGTTGATTGGGTGGATTCTTAGTTGTAAATTAAGGTGCTGTCTTTAAGCTTTGTAGTGGGTGGGGGATTTTCGTTTTCGATGTGGGGTTCCAGTGAGGTTAGTGAAGAATTTGGGTATTTTGTGGGTACTGTTATTGGCTTGTTCTTTTCCCTTTGCTCTGCTACCAGTGCCCTGCATTAGTTTAGTGGTGCTTTTCAATTTAATTTGCTTACCCAAAAAAAAACAACACCACCAGAAATCTTGGCTAACTTTTCCTTGTCATAATCAAAAGTTCTATTCTCAATTGCAGACCTAATCTGTGAATGGAAATTCAAAAAGAAAAGCCCACATTATCAGCAACATGAACTACATGAATATCTAGAGTTTTGCTTTGACTCATATGAAGGCATGAAAATTTCCCTGGTCAAAGTTGATAACCAATATGATTTAAAAAATTCAGATAATAAATGTAAAAAGTCTAGTACAACGGATAGCTGATACTTGAACCTGAAATAGTTACATAAATCACCATTCATCAGTAGTGAGATAGGTACATGATTGGGCCAAGATAAGTAATTGAAACTTTCCTAGATAATAAACAAGAACCATTCCAATAATTTATAAGATATCTTACATCAATGACCTCATCTCAGAGCCGGCCCAAGGGTCAAGCGACCCAAGCAAGGGTTTTAGGCCTCAAAAATATTTTTTTTTTCAAAGTAAAAAAGGCCTCATATTTTTTCAAGTAAGGCCTAAAAAAAATACTATCATTCTGTTACTCACCATTACCTGCCACTTTGTTAGTTGTTTCTTCCCTAATTTTTCTTAAAAAATCTCAAACAATTACTAGAAATTAGCAATCTTAATTGACAATTAATTATTTCTGACCTTTCCTTTTCTCTCAATTAAATCCTAATAACGTTTCTACTCTCCCTATTCTTTTTCTTCACCTTTTATTCTCTGACCTTTCCTTTTCTCTCAATTAAATCCTAATAACGTTTCACTCTCCCTGCCACTCTCTCAATCTCTCAAAGCCTCAAAGGGGAAAAAAAATTCTCTAAGTCTTTGTCTCTCAAACTCTCATATCCTTTGTAAAAGAATCATCCTCCATAATTTATTTTTTCTTTGATTAGCCATTGAGAAGAACAGGAGAAGATCAATAGGAAGACAAAACTCCCTTTATTGTAAGTAGTTACGTCCTAGCCTCTTTGTTGAATTGTTGTTTTATTTTCTCTAATTTATATTTTAGTTTGCTTTTAATCATGTATGCGGTATGCCTATCCAGACTCTAGTATCCATGACGGCATGACCGCATGACCACCCTTGTGGTTTGATTTTTTAAGGTACTTTCCCTTGGTTTTGCTCAGCTTGCCGCTAATCTCTTGCTGCTGCCTACTAATTCTGCAATTTGCACTTTTGGTTCTCAACACCAGGTTTTATTTTTCTAATTCTTTCCCTAATTGATTTAGCTTACTAATTAATTTAGTTTAACAATTGATTTTAGTTGTTTTTATTTTGAAATATATAAATGTCAACTAGAAGTTTGAATCGGGTTATTCAAAACTGAAAAAAAAGAAAAGGCTTGAATCTTTGGTTGAATCACAAAAAGGAGCTTTAGATAAAATTGTTCATACAAATAGGAAAAGTAAATTTGAAAATACAAGTGGTACCTGATTGAATGAACAAGTGAACAATATAGGCGTAAATGAAAATATGGAAGAAGAAATGGTTAATGAACAAGTCACATCAAACGAAAATAGAGATGATGTTTTTGTTTTAGAGCAAGGTAATCCTATAAAGCACAAATGAAAGTGAAAATAGAGAAGAAGTATTGATTAATGAACAAGATTGTATTGATTTCCACACTCAAAGTGAAGATATAGAAGAAGTATTAGAATTTTCCAATCCTAAAAATATATATGACCCAAGTCAATGGACAAATATTAGTACAAATTTGAGAGATTTTCTAGTAACCAATGGTCCTATTAAAGTTATTGATATCGATTTTCCTAAGGATGAATTTGCTAGACACTCTTCTCCATCACTTTACTTTCAAAAATTGCCCAACGGAGAAAAGCTTGAAAGAAGATGGTTGATTTATTCTCAAGATTTAGATAAAATATTTTGCTTTTGTTGTAAATTATTTAATACTCTTTCTAGTACAAGTAAATTAGCAAATGAAGGTAGTCGGGGTTGGAGAAATATTAGTTCTAAGTTGAAAGAACATGAGAAAAGCAGTGATCACATTACTAATATGAGTTCATGGATTGATTTATAAATGAGATTATTGAAAAATAAAACAATTGACAAACATGTTCAAGAAAAATTTAATAGAGAAAGAGAACATTGCAGAAATGTGTTGTTTAGAATCATTGCAGTTGTTAAAACTCTTGGAAAAAATAACTTTTTCGTGGAACAAACGAAAAGATTTACGAAAAAAATAATGGAAATTTTTTAAGTTTAATTGAAATGATTGCAGAATTTGATCCTATAATGAAAGAACACATTCGTCGTGCAAACAATAATGAAATTCTTCATAACCATTATCTTGGACATAGACAAAATGAATTAATACATTTGCTTGCAAGTGAGATTAAATAAAAAATTATAACAAAAGTTGTTAATGCAAAGTATTTTTCAATTATTCTTTATTGTACTCCCGATGCAAGTCATAAAGAGAAAATGTCTATCATATTAAGGTGTGTGGATGTTTCTTCAACCCCAATACATGTAAATGAGTATTTTTTAGAATTTTTAATAGTAGATGATACAACTGGTAAAGGTCTTTTTGATGCTATTATGAATGAACTAAATATTATTGGACTTGATATTAATAACTTGAGAGGACAAGGTTATGACAATGGATCTAATATGAAAGGAAAACATCAAGGAGTTCAAAAAATGTTTTTAGACATTAATCCTAGATCATTTTATACACCATGTGGTTGTCATAGTCTAAACTTGGTACTTTGTGATATGACTAATTGTTGTTTTAAAGCTACATCATTTTTTGGAGTAGTTCAACACATATATACAATATTTTCTTCTTCTACCAAAAGATGGAAAATTCTACAAGATCATATTCCTAACCTAACTCTTAAATCATTGTCACAGACACGTTGGGAAAGTCGTATTGAAAGTGTAAAAGCTTTAAGATTTCAAACTTCACAAGTAAGAGATGCTTTATTGAAATTAGGCGAAGTTAGTGATGAACCTAAAATAAAGAGTGAAGCTGAATGTTTGGCAACTTATGAGCTTGAAATTTTTGAATTTTTGTTAGGTATGACTATTTGGTATGAGATCTTGTTTGCGGTAAACTCAATTAGTAAAAATATGCAATCAAAAATATGCGTATTGATGTTGCTATAGAGCAATTGAAAGGACTTCTTTCTTATTTTAAAAAATATAAGGAAGATGGATTTGAAACTGCCATAATTTCTGCTAAAGAAATTGCTATTGAAATGGATATAGAACCCAAATTTCGTGAAAAACGTATTATTCGTAGAAAGAAACAATTTGATGAGATTGCCGACAATGAAGTTTTAAAATCTCCCGAAGAATCATTTAAATCCGACTACTTTCTCTACATAGTAGATCAAGCAATTGGTTCATTTCAAGGTAGATTTGAACAATTTAGAATATATCAAGATATTTTTGGTTTTCTATTTAGCATTGAGAAATTAAAGTCTTTAGAAATTGAAAGTTTAAAAAAATCTTGTCTTAAACTTGAATATTCGTTAAAACACAATGAAAATTCTGATATTGATGGATTAGACTTATTTTCAGAATTGAAAATTTTAAGAGAAATCATACAAGTTGAAAATGATACTCCCGTTGACATACTTAATTATATCATTTGGCTTGATTCTTTTTCAAATGCTTTTATTGTTTATAGAATAATGTTAACAATTCCTGTAACAGTTGCTTCAGCGGAAAGAAGTTTTTCAAAATTAAATTTAATAAAATCTTATCTTAGATCAACCATGTCTCAACAAAGATTAAATGGATTAGCTTTATTATCGATTGAAAAAGATATGCTAAATCAAATTGATTATGATAATTTAATAAACGATTTTGCATCTCAAAAAGCTCGAAAAATAAAATTTAAATAAAAAATTTAATCAATAATTTTTTTTAGACAAAAAGGCCTCACTTTAAAGTTCGCTTTAGGCCTCACTTAGGGTTGGGCCGACCCTGCCTCATCTTGAACTGAATAATTCTTGAAAGCCCCTAAAGCTTCCTCCAAGAGCGACCTGGTGACAATTTCATTAAATCGTGCAACAACCTAAAAGAAGATCAATTAGAAGCAAGCAAAGTAACTCAAAATAATAAGAAAATATTCATAATTACAATCCAGTTAGAAGTAGAAAAGGAATAAAAAATCTTGAAATAAAATATGATAGGTTGGGTGTGCTCTAAAGAATAAAGGCCGTGGAAGTTAGCTAATGAAATAAACCAAATTGATTTTTTTATGGAAGAAGTGAATTGCTTGGGTGTTAAACATATCCATAGGGAGGGAAACAGTTTGGCTGACTTCCTTGCCAAAAGAAGTTGCGAGAGAGTAACTCCATTGTGGGTTCTCATAGGAGACTTGGGAAATTATGGGGATGAAGACTGCCTAATCAGTAAGAAGATTTTGACTAGTTTTTCCCTTGCCAAAGTCATCTCCAGTGATCTTGGTGGTGGATACTTGAAACCAGTTGGTGTTACATTAGGCTTTATTATTGACTATTGTCTAGTACTTTATTCTTGTTGTACTAGTTTTTGGAGTGCAAGTTTTACCACTTGCTCATTCCCTGTATCTGTTTAGACTTCGTCTGATTTTTAATATATTATATATATTGAGTTTCCAAACAAAAAGAAACAGAATATGATAAATTGCTTGTGATTGATTAGTATGTCATTTATTTACTTCATACTCCCACCTTTATTGTTTAACCTCTCTGCACCACCATCCAATCTACCATTCTCTTGTGAAATTCTTACACTTCTTCACATTTTTATATAGTCAAAATCTTAATTAATCATCTATGCTGGAAAACATACTCAACACTAGCATTGAGGAGGAATTTGTGGAGCGAATTGGTGAAGAGAAAGTCAATGAAATTTATTACCACACAAAATTAAGTGCATCTGTTATTTGTGTGTATATGAGGTACGCTATAAAATTTTTAACATGATGCTTAATTTTTCATGTTAATATTGAAAGTTTTGGTAATTCATTTTCATTTTTTTTAAGGTTCTTGTACTCTGAAGTTTTGGTACAAAACCAATTGACCGAGAGGTTCTTCTTTCTATCTCCTCGTAACTTAAGTACCTATGAATCTGGAGTATCTCAATATATAGCTGATGCACTTAAACAAAATGAACAGCCAAATAGAGTAACTTTTGCACCATACAACATGGGGTGAGTCTACTTTTCCAAACTTGATTTTTAATTCAAGGTCTCCAAAGGCATTGCCCGCCATTTCATATTGCTTAACTTACATGTATTACAGTGACCACTGGTGTTACTCGTCATCTACACCTCAGAATTTGCTATAGAATATTTTGATTCTTTTGATGGTGAACCAACTGATGACGTACATATGAAGAATGAAGGTATGAAAAACGGTAGAAAGGGGGGGTTTGAATAACGTTTTCAAGATAAAGCTTCCACCTTAAAGATTTTGACAAATCTTTCGAGAACTTAAGTGCTAAAGATAAGAGATAGAAAAGCACACAAGGATTTTATCCTGGTTCACTTGATAAATCACTCAAGCTACTCCAGTCCACCCGTTAAGGTGATTTCTTCCTTCTTAGAATGAAGGCAATCCACTAATCAGGTAAGAGTTACAACTGCACTTGAAACCTACAAGTGACTAACAATTACACTGACTTAGCTCACACTAAGATTCACTCTATTAGTCTTCTCTAGGATCCGATCAACCTTGATCTCCTAAAGGAACTAAACAAAGTGTTTATTAAAGAATTGTTTACACGAGATTTGCTTCTAAAAAGCTAATTGTAAACACAATGAATTTCAGATGAAAGAAAGCTTAGAAGAATTTGAATTTGTCTTGCGCGTATGTGAATGCTTCTAGCCGCTTCTTTTAGTTTTCAGCCTCTTTTTATACTCCAAGGATTAGGGTTGAACGTTGCATGGAAAATGCTACCGTTGGAGGGCAGTTCTGGAAAATCCAGCTTCTGCTGTGTCTGAGACTGTTAGGTAGGTCGTCAGGAAGGTACAGTTGCTTTTGTACTTGGATAGCGACTTGACCTTAAAACCTAGGAGACTTCTGATCAGGGGAATGCTTCATGTTGGAACTTGTGAAGCCGGTTGATCAGAGTCAGAGGGAAAGCCCAGATCCTCTGACCATTGTATCTTCTGATTCTGAACTCAGAGGGAAGTACATGGTCTTCAGAGTATCTAGCTTCTGGACATCAGAGTTTCCACTATTCAGCTTCTGGATCTTCAGAGTCTTCTACACCATCAGAACATCTGAACCTTCAGTGTTTCTTGGTTATCAGACTTTCTAGATCTTCAGAACTTCTAGTGACTGAGTCCACATCAGAGTTTGTATAACTTCAGAACTTCTGAAGCTTTTCCACTGTTCATACTGAACATGGTGAATGCGAAAGCGTTGCTTGGGATACTCTTTAATCACAGTGTTTCTGATTTGTGTGAGATTGAATAGAGGTCAGAGCCTGTAAATAGCACACTCAGAAAAACACGTTAGAGTACCACAATTGTTCATATAAAAAGGTTAACTTGTAATCATCAAAACATAGAGTTGTACTACTAGATCAAAACTTGATCTTACAAAGAATATATTTGATGCGTAAAGATATGAATTTATCTATCATATACAACTATGTAACTCATAATTCAACATATGTATTTATATCAATTTTCTTAATTTTTTTAGGGGACTAATGATCTACACCATGCTAATTCAAATGATGTACCCAAAAGAAAGTTAAATATATCAAATGGAAGAAGATGAAGGCAATTACAAATTCCAGACCAATATAGGTAAAACAACCATGAAGTTAACACTTTATTTTCTTTTGCAGAGTCCTAAACAAAAAAAATTGATAGATTGTGGCTACTATGTATTGAAATACATGAGGGATATAATCATTGCTGGAGACTCACATACCTTACAAGAGGTTGTAATTCTTGTCCTAAAATATATTGTATTCATTGAATTTATCTCCTTATTTAGTTCAAGTGTAATATTATTCTTCACTTTTAACTTCAAGGTGATTATAAGACTGGATGCAGTGCCTCCTTCAGTGAAGATCAAGTGGATGAAATAAGAGAGGAGTGGTCGTTATATTTGTTTCAAAATTTTATTATGAATAGAGGGGGGGGGGTGATACTGAACATATTGTTGGTATGTGTTTAATTTCTTGCTACTTTTCCTTTTGGTCTTTTTATAATTTTCGTGTTTCTGATTGGTTTGTGTTGTTTTTTTTTTAATTGGATATGAATAAGATAGAAATGACCCAAAACCAATACTGTAAAAAACACCGCATATTAATAATTCTTTTAGGTTATGCAGCTTCACATATTCTATGCAATTCATATAGCCATGTACCCCTATAAATATTTGCTTGCTGGTTCCTTTAAATTACAGCCATGAGTCATTAATCATGGGTTTATCTATATAGTGGGCCAATCATTTTTGTTATTTCTTTTTGTAGATTTTCATCACCCCAATCAGCATGATCACAATACCAACAACAACATGATATCGTTTAAGTTTTTTTTTTGTCAAATATCTATGATGTTTTAGTTCATTTTTCTTGTTGCTTTTTGTACATTTTCATCACCTTTGCTACTGTTTTTTCCTGCTGCTATTAAGGCTACTGTACTGCCCTGCCCTTTGTCGGTCTTTCTCTCCCTCTCGATGTTGGAATGGCTGATGTCCTGTGCTATTTGCTGCTGGTCCTGTTTGCCTTTCTTTATGCCCAACTTTTGTTTTTATTTCCTTTGTTGTTATTTCATTGTTGTTCAATTTCTTGTGTTTGTTTTTGGGTGACATGGACCTCTTGCTACGTGCTGTGTACTCTTTGTTCTGTTTTGTAAAAAAAATAATGGTACAACCAAGTGTTGGGTTCATTGTTAAAATCTTACTTTTGCTAGAGTAGCTAAAATAAAAGATGTGAGGACCTGAATTTAATTGTGTCGGTTGATTTTAGAGGTTCATGGCTTAGCGTTTTTTATGGCATAGCCCTCTTTGCTCGTGCTTTGATAATGTTATAATTGTATTATCACATGCATGTTGACTAGTTTTGATTCTTGTTTTATTGATGCAGGTTTATAGAGATAGGAAGTCTTTTGGATTTTTATGAGCAAGCTATTGGAGAATTTAGTTGTCATCTTTTTGTATCGTACTTACTCTTTCATTATTATATGTGTAGGTGTATACACTTAATATGTATGTTTATTTTAGTCTATTTTGTTTGACAACCTTAAAAGATGAACTTTGTCATGTTTTATTGTACTTCCTTCTAGCAAATATTATTACATAATATAGAAAAAAAAATATTATTACATAATCAAGATACTTGGGAACTATGTAAATTTTCGTTTGGAAAAATATTTAGCATGTTTCTTTAGAAAGGAATGCAGATGCCTATGTTACCAACAATACATTTAGAAAAAAAAATTAACACAACGGTTTGGAACTGCTGCCTTTGTTGTTAATATTTAAACAAAGACAGCGGATATAACCGCTACTAATCCTATCCAAAGGCAGCGTTAAAACTGCTACTTTTGAAGTTCGTTGGTGGTGTTATTTGTGCAGTATTGGTAGCAGTTCCTTAAAAAACAACTGCTGCCTTTAGTGTTTAAAGGTAGCGAATATGAACCATTATGAACCACTACTGTTGCACATGGTCAATGGCTACGCCTTGCTTTTCTACGGTTATAACCACTACCATTGCTATATTTTAACCGCTACCTTATCTATTTTTTTTACTAGTGCTACAAGAGTACTTTACTCATACCCTTGGTGCGGCTCATAACATATGTCGTCTTGTAGTGACTGCGACAAACTTTGGGTTGAGTTCACGTTTATCTCTATGTCTAGAATTTTAGACAGTTTAGTGGCCTATCTAGCCAAGACTAGTTGATGCTCGTGAAGAA